>NC_048584.1:9091800-9231800 GCF_013265735.2 Oncorhynchus mykiss | reverse complement strand
CCCTTGGGCTTTATTGCTTATTTAAATTATTTCTAAGTTATTTTGGAGTGACACATCCTCTTGTCCTTAAGTTTGTCTCATAATGAGTGTTACAGCAATCATACCAAAAGGTCAGGTTGTCAAATTCATCTCTCTCACACACACACACTTTCATACTCTCACACGGTCTCAAACACACACACACACACACACACACACACACAGCAGGGCTGGTTGTGACAGTGCCTGGGGTGTTGGCTAACCTCGTGTTGTTTAAATGTCAGGCACAGTGGCCTCGCTGTATCGCGAGTGATTATTAAGGCCTAAATGAATCCTAATGAAACTACTGATTTAGAGGACGACCGATTTTTGTTTTTTTTCACGTCCGATACCAATTTTTGGAGGTCAAAGAGACCGATATGTTATGCCAATAATAAATATAATTAAATTTGAACATTTTGAGACTTTTTCCCCAGAGACAACCATGTATGCAGTAACAAATACATTATACAACCATACAATCAATTTGACTTTGTCTTTAACAATTGAACTACATAACAACATAATGGTTATCATTTATTTGAATGGTCAATCTCTTCATAAACTGGGTAAATCAAGATGTAGCCTAGGCCCACTCACAATACAGGTGAATGCATCTTCAATAGGAGTGTGTTCATCCATTTGAGATATCGAGATCGTTTTGGCTGATTCCAGTGGTCTTTGGGGCTGCAGATGACCATCTGTTTCCCTGTTCATTTGGGACCATTTAGGCCTACTGATCAACAACATTTTCATATAAGTAGTCTATTGTCTTCTTTTAGAAAAAATATGCGCTGTCTCCACTCGCGCAGCCAGACAGTTGGGCTTGGGCAGTTCGTCTCGGCAAGGGGAAAAAGAATCAGCTTTGAAATTAGCACATTTTGCGTTATGGTTTGCTAACGCAAATAAAGTTCTAGAGTAACGTTAGTGAACTGATGTTAGCTTCAGAGCTACATGTACATTTACATGTACATTCTGTATTTATTTTTTTATTGACGGAGTAATCTAATCAATTACATTTGTGTCGATTTAGCTCAAATAGGCCTATCACCTCTTTTTTTTTTTTTTTTAAGATGAGGCTAGTTGATTTGCAGCACGCACTGGTGTAAAGTAAAGCTACTTTAAAGTACCACTTATTGGTACTTTATTTTACTATTTATATTTTGGACCTCTTTTACTTTTACTTCACTACATTCCTTAAGAAAATCTTGTACTTTTTACTCCATACATTTTCCTTGACACCCAAAAGTACTCGTTACATTTTGAATGCTTAGCAGGACAGGAAAATAGTCAAATTCACACACTTATCAAGAGAACATCCCTGGTCATCCCTACTGCCTCTGATCTGGCGGACTCACTAAACACACATGCTTCGTTTTTATAAATGATATGTGAATGTTGGAGTGTGCCCGTGGCTTTCCGTAAATTAAAAAAAACACAAGAAAATGGTGCCGTCTGGCTTGCTTAATATAAGGAATTTGAATTGATTTCAACTTTTGATACTTAAGTATATTTTAAACCAAATACTTTTAGACTTTTACTCAAGTAGAATTTTACTGGGTGACTTACTTTTACCTTAATAGAAAATGACTCAAGTATCTTTACTTTTACTCAAGTATGACAGTTGGGTACTTTTTCCACCCCTGGCAGCCAGCCACCATTAGGCTACTGTGTAGCTGTAGGCCTATTTATAAAATAGTTGTTTCATTGTGTGAATAGTTTTTCCACCTACCCTCCTTTTGTAAAATGGATGCTTCTGGATTTTGGCAATGAGGCCCTTTATTTTCTTCCCCAGATGTATCCCCCTTTTAATGTATCAATTGCCCGTGACATAGCTTTATCATTTATATCCTGTGTTTGACTTGGACAGGAGATCACCGGAGCTGAGTAGCCAACCAGCACCTCCATTTTTCTACTGAGCTCATTGTCCTCATATAGAATATTAGCTCAAAAGTATTGTGGAGCTCTTGCCCATATAAACAGTTGCCTACCAGTCCCAGAAATGAATAGGCCTCCAGCACCTATTTCAGTCCTAGCTCCTAACTTTATTCATCTCATGTCATCATGAGTTTTATTCATTTCTTGGTTGTCTTTTCTTTTGTTCGCATGTGAGCATGTCGGGTTTCTCTGTCCTGTCCTGTGATCACGCCACGGATATAGAAAAAGGCTAATTTGGGGATGTTCGATAGCTGAGTATTTCTTGTCTTAACACACCATCACCAATGAGCCAATCGCTCAGCCTGCCTCTTAGAACCACAGTCCTGCTCAGCGGCGGCAATCAGGAATTTCTCACTGGGGGTAGCTGGGGGTAGCTGTGAGGTAACTTGGCCATTGCACAGGGGGTAGAGGGATGCAACACCGCAGCACCCGTGGGCTCCGACAGAGATCATTGCGGCACAGTCTGGGTTTTTCATTTTTCATGGCTACAAACCCAGGCACTTAATTAATGAAAATATTTGTGTGAAGTAACCGTATATAGTTCTGTATAAAACTTAGCAAAACATTGATTTACTGTGTATGTGTATGTAGCCTACCCTACTATGTGAGAGAGATGCATGGAACAATTCCAATGCCTTTAATGGCAAACAGAGAAACGTTTCATCTCCTTTCTTTGCCCGGCAAAAATGTGGCTTTACGTCTGTATAAACAAATTACATGTCATTTCTAGCCTATTACATTTTATATGACTGGAAACATCAGCAGAATATTTTTAATGCTACAGAAAATACAGGGTATAGCCTACCACTGACAGTCCACGCACTGCCACTGACAGTCCACGCACTGCCACTGACAGTCCACGCACTGCCACTGACAGTCCACGCACTGCCACTGACTGTCCACGCACTGCCACTGACTGTCCACGCACTGCCACTGACTGTCCACGCACTGCCACTGACAGTCCACGCACTGCCACTGACAGTCCACGCACTGCCACTGACTGTCCACGCACTGCCACTGACAGTCCACGCACTGCCACTGACAGTCCACGCACTGCCACTGACTGTCCACGCACTACCACTGACTGTCCACGCACTGCCACTGACAGTCCACGCACTGCCACTGACAGTCCACGCACTGCCACTGACTGTCCACGCACTGCCACTGACTGTCCACGCACTGCCACTGACTGTCCACGCACTGCCACTGACAGTCCACGCACTGCCACTGACAGTCCACGCACTGCCACTGACATTCCACGCACTACCACTGACAGTCCACGCACTGCCACTGACTGTCCACGCACTACCACTGACAGTCCACGCACTGCCCCTGACAGTCCACGCACTACCACTGACAGGTCTGTGGGTTCATTGTGTGAATGAATAAATTCATGAATTTCTCTCTGCCTGTTTTTTTGCAATGCAGCAATGTTTCCATTTAGCCAGTGTGATCACATCATACCATAGCTTCACGTCGCTCTCACCTTTTAAACTTCCACGACAGTTCATTGCCAACACTGTCGCCTATTTTATATCTGTTCAGCAAACAAGTGGATCGATCGACGCTTCTCTCCTCAAAGTTCTAGGTTTCAAACTACAGTACCAGTCAAAGGTTTGGACACAACTATTCATTCAACGGTTTTTCTTTATTTTTACTATTTTCTGCATTGTAGAAATAATAGTGAAGAAATAAACTATGAAATAACACATATGGAATCATGTAGTAACCAAGAAAGTGTTAAACAAATCAAAATATATTTTATATTTTATATTCTTTGCCTTGATGACAGCTTTGCACACTCTTGGCATTCTCTCAACCAGCGTCATGAGGTAGTCACCTGGAATGCATTTCAATTAACAGGTGTGCCATGTTAATTTGTGGAATTTGTGATATCATGCGTCTTGGTGAGAGGTGTAGGAGTCAGGCGCAGGAGAGCAGGGATGTCTGAGAAGCGTGTTTAATAATATAGTCCACCAATGCAAACGGCACAGAACAAAACTCCCAAAACTACGCTCTTGAATAATCGTGCAAACACACGGAGGGACTAACACAGTTCCGACACTTTACATACACGTGCGTAATAGCGAAAAAACAACAAACATCAAATACCATCGAACGCAATACACACAAGTCTAATCCTGCACGAATTACGGCAGGTAACAGGTGCCCTATATACCCACAGAAATCAAAGCAATTGAAAACCAGGTGTGAAAAGGAACACAGACAAAACAACCAGAAAAAGAAAAAGTGATCGGTAATGGCTAGTAGACCGGCGACGCCGAGCGCCGCCCGAACAGGGAGAGGAGTTACCTTCGGTAGAAGTCGTGACAGAATTTCTTTCCTCAATGCATTTGAGCCAACCCGTTGTGTTGTGACAAGGTAGGGGTGCTATACAGAAGATAGCCCTATTTGATAAAATACCAAGTCCATATTATGGCAAGAACAGCTCAAATATGCAAAGAAAATGACAGTCCATCATTACTTTAAGACATAAAAGTCAGTCAATCTGTAAAATTTCAAGAACTTTGAAAGTTTATTTTAAGTGCACAATAAACATCAAGCGCTATGATGAAACTGGCTCTCATGAGGACCGCCACAGGAAAGGAAGACCCAGAGTTACCTCTTCTGCGGAGGATAAGTTCATTAGAGTTAACTGCACCTCAGATTTCAGCTCAAATAAATGCTTCACAGAGTTCAGGTAACAGACACATCTCAACATCAACTGTTCAGAGGAGACTGCGTGAATCAGGCCTTCATGGTCGAATTGTTACAAAGAAACCACTACTTGGTTTGCTTAGACAAAGAAACACAAGCAATGGACATTAGACCTCTGGAAATCGGTCCTTTGGTCTGATGAGTCCAAATGTGAGATTTTTGGTTCCAACCGCCGTGTCTTTGTGAGACGCAGAGTAGGTGAACGGATCATCTCCGCATGTGTGGTTCCCACCGTCAAGAATGGAGGAGGAGGTGTGATGTTGTGGGGGTGTATTTCTGGTGACACTGTCTGTGATTTATTTAGAATTCAAGGCACACTTAACCAGCATGGCTACCACAGCATTCTGCAGCGATACACCATCCCATCGGGTTTGCTCTTAGTGGGACTATCATTTTTCAACAAGACAATGACCCAGGTCACACCTCCAGGCTGTGTAAAGGTTATTTGACCTAGAAGGAGAGTGATGGTGCTGCATCAGATGACCTGGCCTCCCCAATCTCCCTGACCTCAACCCTATTGAGATGGTTTGGGATGAGTTGGACCGCAGAGTGAAGGAAAAGCCAACAAGTGCTCAGCATATGTGGGAACTCCTTTAAGACTGTTGGTGAAGCATTCCAGGTGAAACTAGTTGAGAGAATGCCAAGAGTGTGCAAAGCTGTCATCAAGGCAAAGGTGACTACTTTGAAGAATCTCAAGTATAAAATATGTTTTGATGTCTTCGTTATTGTTCTACAATGTAGAAAATAGTAAAAATAAAGAAAAACCCTTGAATGAGTAGGTGTGTCCAAGTTTTGGACTGGTGCTGTATATTGCTGTTCATTGTCTATATATAGCATAGGCTACCTGTTTAAGAGAGAGGTGAGTTGCCAGAGGAGATGCATCAATTACAAGGAGGGAGCGGTGAAATATCCGCCAGAGTTTAGGCTACCCTTGTCAATAAGTGATTGCACAGATTAAAATGTAGGCCTGGTGCCAACATTACCATCCGTTGGTTCACAAACATGTGTCAACAGCAGATAGAATATGGACAGGCTGTGTGCATGTGTTTCTATTCTCTAATGGTTGTCAATTTCATCTTCTTATACAGTAGCCTAGGCCTATATCACAGCTGTCTCCATATCTCCCCTCCACTTTCCTTGGCAATTTATGTGATGGGCTACATTGATTTGGCATTATCCTATAGTGTCGACTAGTTGTTGATATCCTATAGAAAGGAATTGTAGCAAAGACGAGGTTTTTAATACTTTTTCCCCCCTTTTTTTCTGAGAAAGAAGAAATGTGATTTGAGCAAGATGCGCTGCAGGCGGCTTTGATTAATGGGTCCTTTTAGGTGGGTGGGTGGGTGTGCATGTATGAGTTCGCTAATTATCTCTGTCCATTCAGAGAGTTTCCTAAAATAAGTCGAGCCTGTCTGGACTTTATCTCTTTAATCAGGTAGAAAGAAAACTGTCGGCAGCCAGCGTCACGAGGGTCGGCATGTGCAATTGAGGAAGGATGACAGGTGGCAGTTTTGCATTTCCTCTCTCATTTGATGGGGAGCAGAAAATGAAACGTGATTCATCCTGTAGGATGAATATCCTAATGTTTTCAGTAGCGTATCATTTCTTCCAGTATGTGATGTTTCTCTCATTACGGCGCCCTCTCTAGCCACTGTCTAACAACATACCCTAATGCCACTGAGGAAAGACCGCGGCAATCTATACTTTGCGACCACTGACACTTATGCACACCAACACACACACACACACTCAATACAATTCTATTATCTTTATCGTGAGGTAGTCTGCTGCTGTTTAGCAGTCATTTGTTTGGAAAGAAAATGCTATAATGCTCATTTATTTCACATTTTTAAACATGTACCTTGATGATATCTCAGTTCAATGGGGTAATGGGAACACGTAGGAGATCACAGCATAGAGATCGGCCATAAGGATTACCACCAGGACCAGCAATAACCCGTACAGATGAACATGTAGAGAGAATGTCATGCCGCACCGGATAAAGCCATGAGTAGAATGATGCCGCACAAGAGAAGAGAGAGAGAACGTAACAGGACACCGCTGGGTGTCCATATTCAAATGCCCTAAGAAGTTCTGGGAGAGAGCAATGTCAACTCTAGCTAAGAGGGTCAGGCATAATGTGGGACCTCTGGATGTTTCTGGGGCTTAGAATGGAGAGCAGAGAAAGAGGGATAGAAAATGGAATATCATATCATCATGAATGGATATCATCATGAATGGAAGGAGAGATGTTGTCATTTTTAACAAGCCTATAATTGAGAGAAAGAAAGAGGGTACCACAGACATGCATCTCCAGATGTAGACAAAACAGAAAGCCATTAGCAGTACCCTTGGACACACACACACACCCCAGGAGAGAGAGCCTTGGGCGGGCCGAGAGCTGATAATCTAAAGTGGTTCCCAATCCTTTTCTGAATTTTGCTCTGGCCCAGAGTTCCCCGGAAGTTCTCCCTCATGTGCATATTACCAGTAAGCCTATGGTCTCATGAGTCTTCTCAAGTACCCCCTATGGATAGGCCAAGTATCCCAGGTTAGCACCCCTGGTTGGGAACCACTGATTTAACAATATCGCCCTCTAGCGGGAAAACTACTGTTCCCATAATATCTGATAGGAGAGAGAGAGAGAGAGAGAGAGAGAGGGAGGGAGGGAGGGAGGGGAAAGGATGGAGAGAGAGAGGGAGGGAGGGAGGGAGGGGAAAGGATGGAGAGAGAGAGGGAGGGAGGGAGGGAGGGGAAAGGATGGAGAGAGAGAGGGAGGGAGGTTGAAAAGAGGGAGGATAAGGTGGAGGAGAAAGGGAGAAGAGAGCGGAGGAAATAAAATAACAAGGGAAGTGTTCTCCACGACACATTAGGCAGAGGGAGAGACGATGTAGTTTAATTAAATTCTAATCATGAAGTAATCTGTCGGTCAGGGCTGAGGCAAGGCAGGGTTAATTGAGGGGAATGAGCTGTGTCCAGTTTGATGCATTTTAGCATCACATACTTTGTTTATTCCATGTATATTCATTGCTCTAATCTAGAGCCCTCAAACTCAACTCTGGATCTCGACTCTAGTTCCAGTGTTTTTTCATTGTTTTAAACCTGGGACACCAGGTGGGTGCAATATATTATCAGGTAGAACAGAAAACCACCAGGCTCTGGACCTCGTAGCGTAAGAGTTGAATACCCCTGCTCTAGAGTTAAATGCTCCCCTAACCCCCCCCCCCCCCCCCCATATCAATTAATGCTCCAGACAATGATGTGTAAAATCGGCCTTGATTGTAATTGCTGTGTGCTAGATGTTGGTAGATGTTCTATTGAAGGCCAAAATGGGTTGATTATCAGGTTGCTGGTTGTGCCTAACCTTTTTCTCGCATAGGCTTTACGACGGTTACAAGCAAACACACATCACCTTTTAACAAGTACCCAATCTCTGTTACACACGCCCTTTCTCTCTGGATCTCTTTCCTTTTCTCGTCTCTTTCTTCTTCAGTCTAAAAATCACCTTCCTTTTCACACCCTCTCTTTCTATCATCAGGGAATAGGGATTAGCAGTATTTTACACTAGTGCCGGCTGTCGGCTATACAGCCGATTACAGAGTATTTTTCAGCCGGGTACTTTTTTCCACTTAAATCTACTAGGCTAGTCAGAAAAAAAAGTCTGCTGAGCCCATTGCTGCTAGAATGCTGGAATATGCATATCGTCCAATCTATTGATAGGACAGGCTGTCAGTCACAAAGTGAGCGATGACAGGGAAACGCGGATGGTTCGACCATCTGCTGTCAGTCCCGCCTCTCGGTACCTGGGTGTGCGTGCGAGCTGTGGTTGCAGTCAAATTTCTACACGGAGGAAGAGCGCATGAATTTGCACATCCCGTATAATTTTTATTTTGTTTTATTTAACCTTTATTTAACCAGGTAGGCTAGTTGAGAACAAGTTCTCATTTGCAACTGCGACCTGGCCAAGATAAAGCATAGCAGTGTGAACAGACAACACAGAGTTACACATGGAGTAAACAATTAACAAGTCAATAATACAGTAGAAAAAAGGTGAGTCTATATACATTGTGTGCAAAAGGCATGAGGAGGTAGGCGAATAATTACAATTTTGCAGATTAACACTGGAGTGATAAATGATCAGATGGTCATGTACAGGTAGAGATATTGGTGTGCAAAAGAGCAGAAAATAAAATAAATAAAAACAGTATGGGGATGAGGTAGGTAAAAATGGGTGGGCTATTTACCGATAGACTATGTACAGCTGCAGCGATCGGTTAGCTGCTCAGATAGCAGATGTTTGAAGTTGGTGAGGGAGATAAAAGTCTCCAACTTCAGCGATTTTTGCAATTCGTTCCAGTCACAGGCAGCAGAGAACTGGAACGAAAGGCGGCCAAATGAGGTGTTGGCTTTAGGGATGATCCGTGAGATACACCTGCTGGAGCGCGTGTTACGGGAGGGTGTTGCCATCGTGACCAGTGAACTGAGATAAGGCGGAGCTTTACCTAGCATGGACTTGTAGATGACCTGGAGCCAGTGGGTCTGGCGACGAATATGTAGCGAGAGCCAGCCGACTAGAGCATACAGGTCGCAGTGGTGGGTGGTATAAGGTGCTTTAGTGACAAAACGGATGGCACTGTGATAAACTGCATCCAGTTTGCTGAGTAGAGTGTTGGAAGCAATTTTGTAGATGACATCGCCGAAGTCGAGGATCGGTAGGATAGTCAGTTTTACTAGGGTACGTTTGGCGGCGTGAGTGAAGGAGGCTTTGTTGCGGAATAGAAAGCCGACTCTAGATTTGATTTTCGATTGGAGATGTTTGATATGAGTCTGGAAGGAGAGTTTACAATCTAGCCAGACACCTAGGTACTTATAGATGTCCACATATTCAAGATCGGAACCATCCAAGGTGGTGATGCTAGTCAGGCGTGCGGGTGCAGGCAGCGAACGGTTGAAAAGCATGCATTTGGTTTTACTAGCGTTTAAGAGCAGTTGGAGGCCACGGAAGGAGTGTTGTATGGCATTGAAGCTCGTTTGGAGGTTAGATAGCACAGTGTCCAAGAACGGGCCGGAAGTATATAGAATGGTGTCGTCTGCGTAGAGGTGGATCAGGGAATCGCCCGCAGCAAGAGCAACATCATTGATATATACAGAGAAAAGAGTCGGCCCGAGAATTGAACCCTGTGGCACCCCCATAGAGACTGCCAGAGGACCGGACAGCATGCCCTCCGATTTGACACACAGAACTCTGTCTGCAAAGTAGTTGGTGAACCAGGCAAGGCAGTCATCAGAAAAACCGAGGCTACTGAGTCTGCCGATAAGAATATGGTGATTGACAGAGTCGAAAGCCTTGGCAAGGTCGATGAAGATGGCTGCACAGTACTGTCTTTTATCGATGGCGGTTATGATATCGTTTAGTACCTTGAGCGTGGCTGAGGTGCACCCGTGACCGGCTCGGAAACCAGATTGCACAGCGGAGAAGGTACGGTGGGATTCGAGATGGTCAGTGACCTGTTTGTTGACTTGGCTTTCGAAGACCTTAGATAGGCAGGGCATAGGCAGGGCAGGACTCATCCTTAATGTGTTAAGGATGAGTTGAAATCCACATAGCCTATTGTTTTCTAGCACATTCATTCATTTTATTTCACGCGCTATGTCCGACATTAACGATGGCCTGCTGGCCCGGGGCCACTAAATCACGTTGGGCCAGTGGATATCGTCAGTCACTGGGCCAGTAACTCTTGGGCCAGTAACTTTTCAGTGCCTTTTTGCATGCATTCCAGTTCAACATTTACCTGCTCTGTCGCAATCTACCATTGAAGACTACACGCATAAATGTCATGCTATTTGTATTTGAGAAATCTGATTGGCTGTTCATTCAAGCGCCACCACGCAACTTCTCGAGCAGTACTGATGTCTCACTGAGCGTATTTCTTTTAGGGAAAGTGATTTGCAAAAGTTAACCTCCAATAGTGAACATACTAGCAATATGCTAGCTAGTTGATAGTCTGCAAAAAGAAAGCTTAAAAAAAATACTGAGCATTCCTCTTGGCTAGCCTACTGTAACCATGTCATTTCTCTTTTGGTATGTTTTTCATGGTTTGGGCAAGGCCCCTTAGTTCCAATGAAGGCAAATCTTAACACTACGCTACAGCATACAATGACATTCTAGACGATTCTGTGCTTCTAACTTCGTGGCAACAGTTTGGAAAAGGCCCTTTCCTGTTTCAGCATGACCATGTGGGAAACCTGCTCATTTAACATGCACAAAGCGAGGTCCATACAGAAATGGTTTGTTGAGATTGGTATGGTAGAACTTAACTGTCCTGCACAGAGCCCTGACCTCAACCCCATCAAACACCTTGAGGATGTATTGGAACGACAACTGTGAGCCAGGCCTAAGCGCCCAACATAAGTGCCGAACCTCACTAATGCTCTTGTCGCTGAATGGAAGCAATTACCCGCAGTAATGCTCCAACATCTAGTGTAAAGCCTTCCCAGAGGTGTGAGGCTCTTATAGCAGCAAACGGGGAACCAACTCCATGTTAATGCCCATGATTTTGTAATGAGATGTTAAATGAGCAGGTTTCCACATTCTTTTAGTCATGTTATTGGGAACTGGAACACGCTGTTCACTTTGATCCAGAGCATCCCAAACATGCTCAATGGGTGTCATGTGTGGTGAGTATGGCACATTTGCAGCTTCTGTGAATTGTGTACAGATTCTTGCATTAACATGCTGAAACATGAGGTGATGGCGGGGGATGAATGGCTCGATAATGGGCCTCAGGATCTCGTCATTCGTATCTCTGTGCATTCAAATTGCCATAGATAAAATGCAATTGTGTTCGTTGTTCATAGCTACCCATACCATAACCCCACCGCCATCACGGGGTACTCTGTTCACAAACCGCTCGCTCACCCAACACCATACAAGCTGTCTGCCGTCTGCCAGGTGCAGTTGAAACCGAATTCATCTGAGAAGAACACACTTCTCCAGCGTGTTAGTGGAGGTGAGCATTTGCCCACTGAAGTCAGTTACGACACCGAACTGCCGTAAGTTCAAGACCCTGGTGAGGCTTGCGAGCATGCAGATGAGCTTCCCTGAGACAGTTTCTGACAGTTTGTGCAGAAATGATTCGGTTGTGCAAACCCACAGGTTCATCAACTGTCCGGGTGGCTGCGCTGACGCAATCCCGCAGGTGAAGAAGTCAGATGTGGAGGTCCTGGGCTGGCGTTGTCTGTGGTTGGACATGCTGCCAAATTCTCTAAAACAACGTTGGCGGCGGCTTTTGGTCATTTTAATGTTCATTTATTTATCTGGCAACAGCTCTGGTGGACATTGCTGCAGTCAGCATGCCAATTGCACGCTCCCTCAACTTGAGACATCTGAAATGTCTTGAGTCAAGTATTCAACACATTTGTTACGGCAAAGCTACATTTTCTTAAGTCACATAAGCGGCATGGACTCACTCTGTAAAAACTGAGGATGGATAAAGAGCATTGTAGTTACTCCACAATACTAACCTAAATGACCGGGTGAAAAGAAGAACGTGTCACGGCTGGCTAGGTGTGTAGAGAGGAATCAGGCGCAGAGAGCAGAGAGGTCCAGGGGAAAGATGCACTTTAATGCGGCACCAAATGTAAATGCCCAAACACGCAGGGCGCCAAAACACTGACCAACCCAAAACAACGGGTAACACGGTCCAGAGCACAAACAACACCAACGACACAACGTGAACATTAAAATAATCCCGCACAACAAAGGGGCGGGTTCCACACGCTAAATAGGGAAGCAAATCACACACACACAAAATAGGAACAGGTGTAACTAATGAGACAAAACTAACAGAAAAGAAAAAGGGATCAGTGGCGGCTAGTAGGCCGGTGACAACGACCGCCGAGCGCCACCCGAACAGGCGGGGGGGACAACTTCGACGGGAGTCGTGACAGAAAGTCTGTACAGAATAAGAAAATATGCCAAACATGCTTCCTGTTTGCAATAAGACACTAAAGTAATACTGCAAAATATGTGGAAAAGAAATGTACTTTTTGTCCTGAATATAAAGCATTATGTTTGGGGGAAATCCAACATCACTGAGTACTACTTGTCATATTTTCAAGCATGGTGGTAGCTGCGTCATGTTATGGATATGCTCATCATTAGCAAGGACTAGGGAGTTTTGTTTGTATAAAAATAAAGACCTGAGAACAGGCACAATCCTAGAGGAAAACCTGCTTTCCAACAGACACTGGGAGACCAATTTTTACTTTCAGAAGGACAATAACCTTAAACCCAAGGCCATGTATACACAAGTTACTTACCAAGACGACATTGAAGGTTCCTGAGTGGCCCATTGTTAAGGTGAGTGAATGAGGACCCAAAAGCGAACTAACTTAAACAGAGCTTCTTTAATAACCACACAAAGGTAGGCTCAGATAGACCGGCAGATTCCGACAGGACAGGACAAGGTTACAGCAAACATGACGATAGTCTGGCTCAGGCATGAAACACAAACAAACAAGAATCCGACAAGGACAGGAGCAGAAACAGAGAGAGATATAGGGACCTAATCAGAGGGAAAAAGGGAACAGGTGGGGAACGGGGTGAATGGGTAGTTAGAGGAGACAAGGGACAGCTGGGGGAAAGCGGGGGAGAAAAGGTAACATAACAACGACCAGCAGAGGGAGACAGGGTGAAGGGAAAGGACAGAGACAAGACACAACATGACAGTACCCCCCCACTCACCGAGCGCCTCCTGGCGCACTCGAGGAGGAAACCTGGCGGCAACGGAGGAAATCCTCGATCAGCGCACGGTCCAGCACGTCCCGAGAGGGAACCCAACTCCTCTCCTCAGGACCGTACCCCTCCCAATCGACAAGGTACTGGTGACCACGGCCCCGTGGACGCATGTCCAAAATCCTGCGGACCCTGTAGATGGGTGCGCCCTCGACAAGGATGGGGGGGGGGGGGGGGAAGACGAGCGGGGGCGCGAAGAACGGGCTTAATACAGGAGACATGGAAGACCGGGTGGACGCGACGAAGGTATCGCGGAAGAAGAAGTCGAACTGCGACAGGATTAATGACCCGAGAAATACGGAACGGACCAATGAACCGCGGGGTCAACTTGCGAGAAGCCGTCTTAAGGGGAAGGTTCTGAGTGGAGAGCCAAACTCTCTGACCGCGACAATATCTAGGGCTCTTCGTTCTACGCTTATTAGCAGCCCTCACAGTCTGCGTCCTATAACGGCAAAGTGCAGACCTGACCCTCTTCCAGGTGCGCTCGCAACGTTGGACAAAAGCCTGAGTGGAGGGGACGCTGGACTCGGCGAACTGAGATGAGAACAGCGGAGGCTGGTACCCGAGGCTACTCTGAAAAGGAGATAGCCCGGTCGCAGACGAAGGAAGCGAGTTGTGGGCGTATTCTGCCCAGGGGAGCTGTTCTGACCAAGACGCAGGGTTGCGAAAAGAAAGACTGCGTAAGATGCGACCAATAGTCTGATTGGCCCGTTCTGCTTGACCGTTAGACTGGGGGTGAAAGCCGGAAGAGAGACTGACGGAAGCCCCAATCAAACGGCAAAACTCCCTCCAAAATTGAGACGTGAATTGCGGACCTCTGTCCGAAACGACGTCTGACGGAAGGCCATGAATTCTGAAAACATTCTCGATGATGATTTGTGCCGTCTCTTTAGCAGAAGGAAGCTTAGCAAGGGGAATGAAATGGGCCGCCTTAGAGAACCTATCGACAACCGTAAGAATAACAGTCTTCCCCGCTGACGAAGGCAGTCCGGTGACAAAATCTAAGGCGATGTGAGACCACGGTCGAGAGGGAATAGGAAGCGGCCTGAGACGGCCGGCAGGAGGAGAGTTACCGGACTTAGTCTGCGCGCAGACCGAACAAGCAGCCACGAAACGACGCGTGTCATGCTCCCGGGTGGGCCACCAAAAACGCTGGCGAATGGAAGCAAGCGTACCCCGAACGCCAGGGTGGCCGGCTAACTTGGCAGAGTGAGCCCACTGAAGAACGGCCAGACGAGTAGGAACGGGAACGAAAAGAAGGTTCCTAGGACAAGCGCGCGGCGACGGAGTGTGAGAGAGCGCTTGTTTTACCTGCCTCTCAATTCCCCAGACAGTCAACCCGACAACACGCCCCTCAGGGAGAATCCCCTCGGGGTCAGTGGAGGCTACTGAAGAACTGAAGAGACGAGACAAAGCATCAGGCTTGGTGTTCTTAGAGCCCGGACGATAAGAAATCACGAACTCGAAACGAGCGAAAAACAGCGCCCAACGCGCCTGACGCGCATTAAGTCGTTTGGCAGAACGGATGTACTCAAGGTTCCTATGGTCAGTCCAAACGACAAAAGGAACGGTCGCCCCCTCCAACCACTGTCGCCATTCGCCTAGGGCTAACCGGATGGCGAGCAGTTCGCGGTTACCCACATCATAGTTACGTTCCGACGGCGACAGGCGATGAGAAAAATATGCGCATGGGTGGACCTTGTCGTCAGAGAGGGAGCGCTGAGAAAGAATGGCTCCCACGCCCACCTCTGACGCGTCAACCTCGACAACGAACTGTCTAGAGACGTCAGGTGTAACAAGGATAGGAGCGGATGTAAAACGATTCTTGAGGAGATCAAAAGCTCCCTGGGCGGAAACGGACCACTTAAAGCACGTCTTGACAGAAGTAAGGGCTGTGAGAGGAGCGGCAACCTGACCGAAATTACGGATGAAACGACGATAGAAGTTCGCGAAGCCGAGAAAGCGCTGCAGCTCGACGCGTGACTTAGGGACGGGCCAATCAATGACAGCTTGGACTTTAGCGGGATCCATCTTAATGCCTTCAGCGGAAATAACAGAACCGAGAAATGTGACGGAGGAGGCATGAAAAGTGCACTTCTCAGCCTTCACAAAAAGACAATTCTCTAAAAGGCGCTGGAGGACACGTCGAACGTGCTGAACATGAATCTGGAGTGACGGTGAAAAAATCAGGATATCGTCAAGGTAAACGAAAACAAAGATGTTCAGCATGTCTCTCAGGACATCATTGACTAATGCCTGAAAGACAGCTGGAGCGTTAGCGAGGCCGAAAGGAAGAACCCGGTATTCAAAGTGCCCTAACGGAGTGTTAAACGCCGTCTTCCACTCGTCCCCCTCCCTGATGCGCACGAGATGGTAAGCGTTACGAAGGTCCAACTTAGTGAAAAACCTGGCTCCCTGCAGGATCTCGAAGGCTGAAGACATAAGAGGAAGCGGATAACGATTCTTAACTGTTATGTCATTCAGCCCTCGATAATCTATGCAGGGGCGCAGAGACCCGTCCTTCTTCTTGACAAAAAAAAACCCCGCTCCGGCGGGAGAGGAGGAGGGGACTATGGTACCGGCGTCAAGAGCTACAGACAAATAATCCTCGAGAGCCTTACGTTCGGGAGCCGACAGAGAGTATAGTCTACCCCGGGGGGGAGTGGTTCCCGGAAGGAGATCAATACTACAATCATACGACCGGTGTGGAGGAAGAGAGGTGGCCCTGGACCGACTGAACACCGTGCGCAGATCGTGATATTCCTCCGGCACCCCTGTCAAATCACCAGGCTCCTCCTGTGAAGAAGAGACAGAGGAAACAGGAGGGATAGCAGACATTAAACATTTCACATGACAAGAGACGTTCCAGGAGAGGATAGAATTACTAGACCAATTAATGGAAGGATTATGACAAACTAGCCAGGGATGGCCCAAAACAACAGGTGTAAAAGGTGAACGAAAAATCAAAAAAGAAATGGTTTCGCTATGATTACCAGAAACAGTGAGGGTTAAAGGTAGCGTCTCACGCTGAATCCTGGGGAGAGGACTACCATCCAGGGCGAACAAGGCCGTGGACTCCCTTAACTGTCTGAGAGGAATGTCATGTTCCCGAGCCCAGGTCTCGTCCATAAAACAGCCCTCCGCCCCAGAGTCTATTAAGGCACTGCAGGAAGCTGACGAACCGGTCCAGCGTAGATGGACCGACAAGGTAGTGCAGGATCTTGAAGGAGAGACAGGAGTAGTAGCGCTCACCAGTAGCCCTCCGCTTACTGATGAGCTCTGGCTTTTACTGGACATGAAGTGACAAAATGACCAGCAGAACCGCAATAGAGACAGAGGCGGTTGGTGATTCTCCGTTCCCTCTCCTTAGTCGAGATGCGGATACCTCCCAGCTGCATAGGCTCAGCTCCCGAGCCGGCAGAGGAAGATGGTAGTGATGCGGAGAGGGGGGCAACGGAGAACGCGAGCTCCTTTCCACGAGCTCGGTGACGCAGATCAACCCGTCGCTCAATGCGAATAGCGAGTTCAATCAGGGAATCCACGCTGGAAGGGACCTCCCGGGAGAGAATCTCATCCTTTACCTCTGCGCGGAGACCCTCCAGAAAACGAGCGAGCAAAGCCGGCTCGTTCCAGCCACTGGAGGCAGCAAGAGTGCGAAACTCAATAGAGTAGTCTGTTATGGATCGATTACCTTGACATAGGGAAGACAGGGCCCTGGAAGCCTCCTCCCCAAAAACAGATCGATCAAAAACCCGTATCATCTCCTCCTTAAAGTCCTGATACTGGTTAGTACACTCAGCCCTTGCCTCCCAGATTGCCGTGCCCCACTCACGAGCCCGTCCAATAAGGAGAGATATGACGTAGGCGACACGAGCAGTGCTCCTGGAGTAAGTGTTGGGCTGGAGAGAAAACACAATATCACACTGGGTGAGGAACGAGCGGCATTCAGTGGGCTCCCCAGAGTAACACGGCGGGTTATTGATTCTGGGCTCCGGAGATTCGAAAGCCCTGGAAGTGGCCGGTGGATCGAGGCGGAGATGGTGAACCTGTTCTGTGAGGTTGGAGACTTGGGTGGCCAGGGTCTCAACGGCATGTCGAGCAGCAGACACTTCCTGCTCGTGTCTGCCTAGCATCGCTCCCTGGATTCCGACGGCTGAGTGGAGAGGATCCGAAGTCGCTGGGTCCATTCTTGGTCGGATTCTTCTGTTAAGGTGAGTGAATGAGGACCCAAAAGCGAACTAACTTAAACAGAGCTTCTTTAATAACCACACAAAGGTAGGCTCAGATAGACCGGCAGATTCCGACAGGACAGGACAAGGTTACAGCAAACATGACGATAGTCTGGCTCAGGCATGAAACACAAACAAACAAGAATCCGACAAGGACAGGAGCAGAAACAGAGAGAGATATAGGGACCTAATCAGAGGGAAAAAGGGAACAGGTGGGGAACGGGGTGAATGGGTAGTTAGAGGAGACAAGGGACAGCTGGGGGAAAGCGGGGGAGAAAAGGTAACATAACAACGACCAGCAGAGGGAGACAGGGTGAAGGGAAAGGACAGAGACAAGACACAACATGACACCCATTTACAGTTTTGACTTAAATGGGATTGAAAATCTCTGGCACGACTTGAAAATGACTGTCTAGTAGTGGTGCAACAGATCACAAAACTCATGGTTCGGATCACGGTTTTGAGTCACGTATCGGATCGTTTTTCAGATCAGCAAAAAAAAAAGGGAGACACAACTTTGCTTTCCATTTATTACTTAAAGAACATTAAAAGCAAGGAACTTTTCAATGTTTAAATAAAATATTAAAATAAAATATTCAATACTCAATTGTTAAATTAAAGTGCAATATGAGGCATGATACCTTCTTCCTTTGAACAATAGTGAATGAAAAAATAGCCTGTGTCCACGTCATCAAACAAAAGTACAAAAAGAAAGAAAGCAAAACAGAGCTGAGCTTATAAATTAAAATTATTTTTTCCAAAAGATGAGGATGTCTACATTGTCTGGGGAGAGGGTAGACCTCTTTGCAGTCACTATGTCCCCTGCCGTGGAGAACACCCTCTCGCTAGGAACTGAATTGCCAGGCACAGTAAGGTAGTGTCTTGTCGTCATGGCAATGTGAGGGTATTTACACTCATTGCTTTTCCACCATGTCAGTAGATCACCATCCACTGCAATGACACTTGCTGCCTTGTAGGATGCCACCTCTTCTTTGATGGTCTTGGCAAACGTCTTGCCTGTGTCCTTGCTCGCAAAGGTCTTCCCGAAAAGCTCCTTCATGACTGAATTATTTTGCAGAGGAGGTGCCTCTGAGTCTGCTCCTGTCGGCTCTGTGGCTTGACCCTGCAGAAAAAATGACTTGTTCTATTAAACTAATGATTTAGTTTCATATTTCATAGAACTATAATCGTGGCAATAACATTTAATAAAAGCCATTATTATTCCAAGTCAAAAATGGATGATTCTAATAGCGATAGCATTGACTAAGATTAGACTGCACTATATGTATTATTTAAGTAATTCACTATTTTTTCTTTTTTTTCTTTTACCTCTTCAGTGGCCAGAATCTCAGTGGTGACATCACTGTATGTCCTCCGGGGCAGCGCAGGGTCTAGGTGAGA
Organism: Oncorhynchus mykiss; assembly: GCF_013265735.2. Taxonomy (NCBI): domain Eukaryota; kingdom Metazoa; phylum Chordata; class Actinopteri; order Salmoniformes; family Salmonidae; genus Oncorhynchus; species Oncorhynchus mykiss. The sequence continues at coordinate 9,212,699 of NC_048584.1, read as the reverse complement.
CAGGGACTTGAACCTTGGATCCAGTGCAGTAGCTCTATGAAAGTAGTCCAGTACATTAGGGGGGCATCTGGGGTTCAGGTCCTCTCTAATGGCAGCCTTGACATCTCTAGTGATGGTGCTGTCTTCCTCACTTGGGGCCATGGATTGTAGAATCCTTGTTTTCAGAGGCAGGATCACGGACACAGACGGTGCAGTTTCAGTGCTCCTTAGGGTTGTAACTGTTTTGAGGGGTTTGAGCACCTGGAGGACCTCCTCTGCCACTTTCACGTCATCATCAGACAAGGTGATGATGTTTTTGTCTTTTTTAGGGTCTTGTCTGTCAGTGCAGAGTATACAGCTGCCTGCTGCTCAAGATAGCTCTCCAACATGTCATAAGTAGAGGTCCATGTTGTTGTGACATGGTGTATGAGCTTGTGAGTCGGTAGCTGTAACATTTCCTGCTTGGTGTTAAGCACATGAGTGGCTGTTGTGCTCCGGTGTAAAAAGGAAACCACCTTCCTGATCCTCCCAAGGAGGCGTTCCATCTGGTTCACTGAGATTCCCCTTTAGGATGCTAAATTGATCACATGTGCAAAGCAAGCTATCTGTGGCCCCAGTTCAGCCTCTATCACTGCATTTGCTTGGTTCTTGGCATTATCTGTGGTGGTTGGGATATTGCTGTTGGGCCTCTCTAGCTTCCACTCTGCTCCTGCTCCTAGCAGTACCTGCGCCAGATTTGTGCCTGTGTGACTCTGATAGAGGGGGCTTGTCTGTAGCACCGGACTTCACATCTCTCACGCCTCTGGTGTAGTGAGCAGTCACATTCACTTAGCTTTCCGTTGCCCTGGAGGTCCAGCCGTCTGTGGTGAGGGCAACAGAGGATGTCTTGGATAATTCGTCAACAATTTTGATATTTTCCTGTTCATAAAGATCTGGCACGATATTATTTCAAAGTGTATTTGTCACGTAACCAATAGTGCAAAAAAGGTATTAGGTGAACAATAGGTAAGTAAAGAAATAAAACAACAGTATAAAGACAGGCTATATACAGTAGCGAGGCTATAAAAGTAGCGAGGCTACATACAGACACCGGTTAGTCAGGCTGATTGAGGTAGTATGTACATGTAGATATGGTTAAAGTGACTATGCATATATGATGAACAGAGAGTAGCAGTAGTGTAAAAGAGGGGTTGGCGGGTGGTAGGTGGGACACAATGCAGATAGCCTGGTTAGCCAATGTGCAAGAGCGCATTCGTGCAGGAGCACATTCGTGTACATACTACCTCAATTGGGCCCAATTGAGGTAGTATGTACACGAATGTATAGTTAAATTGATTATGCATATAATGTGTAGCAGCAGCATAAAAGAGGGGTTGGGGGGAGGCACACAATGCAAATAGTCCGGGTCGCCATTTGATTATCTGTTCAGGATTATCTGTTCATGTCTTGGCGGTAAAAAGAGAACGGTAGTAGAGAAAACAGTCTATGACTGGGGTGGCTGGGGTCTTTGACAATTTTTAGGACCTTCCCCTGACTCCGCCTGGTGTAGAGGTCCTGGATGGCAGGCAGCTTAGCCCCAGTGATGTACTGGGCCGTACGCACTACCCTCTGTAGTGCCTTGCGGTCGGAGGCCGAGCAATTGCCGTAACAGGCAGTGATGCAACCAGTCATGCTCTCGATATTGCAGCTGTAGAACCTTTTGAGGATCTCAGGACCCATGCCAAATCTTTCGAGTTTCCTGAGGGGGAATATGCTTTGTCGTGTCCTCTTCACGACTGTCTTGGTGTGTTTGGACCATTCTAGTTTGTTGTTGATGTGGACACCAACCTGCTCCTCTACAGCCCCGTTGATGAGAATGGGGGCGTGCTCGGTCCATCTTCACACTGAAGTGGGTGCGCGAGGGGATTTCGTAGCGTGGCTCAAGCCCTTTCGCCATATTTTTCAACTCTTTGTTTTCCACAACAGAGTATGGCCTCATGTCTGCCGCGATAAACATCCCAATAGATTTGGTGATGACTTTAGTCCGGTCTGACTCTGCAGCAACGGGCTGCTTAAATGCCGCGGTGAGAAGTTGTCTCTGGGCTGAGTTGGCTCCCGTCACTGACACACCAGGGGGATGACGCTCCAAATGTGTGGCCACGCTCCATGTATTTCCATGATCCTACAGCTTTGTTGTGGCACAATGCCAACACACCGTAATGGTGTTGTCCACCACCCTTCTTCCGTCATCATATTTGACAGGGAAGTCAAAATGCTCCCATACGTGAGACTTAAATGAAGCGGGAGGCTTTTCCAGTTCTTCAGCTCCTCTGCTAGCTCCATGTCTGTTCATGGTCTTATTTTCTTCTTTGCTTTTTGTCAACGTGAGCATCCAGGATTGATTCGTTGGGATTCAACGTGCCCCGTTCACGTGAACAGTGCACACAAATGCTTTTTTTTAAATGATCAAATCAACCTTCAGGCTTCAGAGTAAAACGCAGCACGCATCAGTCTTGCCTCTATCTTTTCACTGCAGCATCGAGACGTAGGGAATTACTACTTTAAAAAGTAACCGCGCCAGTAAAACTGTATTTCACACTATGATGGTTAAACTTTGCAGTTGATCTGCGGTTCACATGCGTGCCGAACCGTGGGGGGTGGTCCGTACAGGACACGGATCAGCTACAGTCCGTTACACCTCTACTGTCTAACAATGATGAACAACCAACTTGACGGAGCTTGAAGAGTTTAAAAAAGAATCATGAGCAAATATTGTACAATCCAGGTGTAGAAATCTCTTAGAGACGTGCCCAAAAAGACACAGCTGTAATCGCTGCCAACTACGGTCTGTTACACCACTACTGTCTAACAATGATGAACAACCAACTTGACAGAGCTTTAATTAAGAGTATACAAAAATAATCATGGGAGTTGAATACTTATTTAATCAAGATTAGATAAATATTCAACCCCTTGAGTCAATACATGTTAGAATCACCTTTGACAGCGATTACAGCTGTGTCTTTTTGGGTACGTCTCTAAGAGCTTTGTACACCTGGATTGTACAATATTTGCCCATTTATTATTTTTTAAACTCTCCCAGCTCTGTCAACTTGGTTGTTCATCATTGTTAGACTGTAGTGGTGTAACGGACCGTAGATCACCCCCCCCCCGCGCGGTTCGACACGCATGTGAAGCGCGGATCAATTGCCAAGTTCAACCAAAGTGTTGACATTGGAGTACTCAAATGCTGCTGTCTGTGTAGCAAAGCCCATGTTTAACACCTGCTTGCTTCTTCAATCATACCTGGATTGTAGATAGCTGAAAAAATGCCTCTTAAAAGAAAGCTTGAAGCCTAAAGGCCTAGACAGTCAAAATTAAGTTTTCCCTGTGTTTTTATATAACATTGTACAACAGCTGATGAAAACAAACACTGTACAAGTGTGAACACATTTGATCAGTGTTATTTCCTGATAGTTGCTGTTTGAAAATACAATCTAGCATTAGAATGTACCAGAGGCCACCAAAATAGAGCATGTTCAGCAAAACATACATTTTAACACCTCCCAGTCCGGGGGAGCCTGTCTGGCTACTTTGTCTTGTGGAAAACATCTCAGTTAGACTGTATGTACCTCCACTTTAAACTATACCTTTTCTAGGAAGACTCCCTGCACTAGTACTGTCTGCAGTACACCATTAGAGCCAGAGAAGAGCATGAGAAAGGTGACTGGGTTGTTTCCTAGGGAGTGTACTAAGTAGTGCAGCAGGGAGGGGATCGGGTATGTGGAGGGGTTGTTAGGGCCCTTAAATGTCTGTGGCAGGTGTTGAAGGGGCCCTTGGGGTACTTGTATATGGAGGGTTGTTGGGGTGGTATTTGGGTGAGTCTGGGGGATCCTTTCAGGTTATTTGGGAAGGAGGGAAACGGGGGTAAGAAAGGACACGAGCAGAATGGAGATCAGGGGAATGGAGAGATGAAACAGGAGAAGACTGCAGAGAAGATGAGAAGGCAAAATAAGGAGAGGACTCAGGAGGGGAAACAGAAAGAGAGGGATGAGTTGAGGACAGAGGTTTGTGGCCTCTAACAGCCAGGCCTTTAGAATGAATAGAATAGAATGAATAGAATTTAGAACTTCTCTAACAAGACCTCTGAGACACCAACAGAGTAAAGGGGAGGGAAGGAGGGGTAGAGATAAAGGGGGGGAATAGAGGGAATTAGTAAGATGGAGGGGTGGAAGGGATGGGGGGGAAAGAGGGTGCAGGAGAGCTGAGAGAGGAGGGAGAGGAGAGAGGAGCAATGGTAACAGCCCTGCTGTCGACACAGGATGACAGCAGACTTAACAAGTATAGAACAGTCTGCCACCTTACACACTACTGATCTATCACTACTGCTTCCCTCTCTTTTACCAACTCCCTTCACTTATTCACGCTTTTCTCTCATTCGCTCTTCTCCCTTACATTCTCTCCTCCCTTTTCTCTTATCCTCTATCCTCCCTTCCCTCTTCCCCTCATGTCCTTTTCTGAGCTGTAGGTGTTCTCGGAGCTACCCAGCATGCAACAGCTTGACTCGTCCCCCACCTGCTCTCCTCCCTTCTTTCCTCTCCTCCTCCTGTCGTCCAGTTCTGTCGGGGGTTCTCATCGCCCACTCTGAGAGAGTGCGTGTGTGTCTGTGTTAGCCATTTTATTGCACTCTGTTAATCGCCTGCTGAGCCTATCGACCAGTCAGAGGCCAGACCATAGTTTGATTGACAGCTCTAGACATTCTAGCAGACGGATTCCATCTCAGGGAGCTGTCTGCAGCCTTCCGACATCTCCATTTCTCCTTCCTTCACGATTACACTCCAATCAACTCCTATCATCATCACTCTATCGTCACGTCTCCATCCATCTGTCCCTCACCTTCTCGTCTCCCGTAGGGAAAAGAAAGCGGGAGAAGTTGGGATGGATGAAGGGTGGTGAGGGATGAGTGTGCATATGTGAAGTTTGCGAACTCAGTCAGTGTTTAAACTCCGATTAGTCTCTGTCAATGACTCCAGTTGTAGCCCACGTCAGATCCTCTTTGGCTGTCTCTCTGTCCGCGGTTTCGTCTCCTGTTGTCTGTCACTCCTCAACAAGGCTCAGCTCTTATCCACACTGCAGCTGTGTAAATAATACCCACGGCACACTGATAAGACACACACGCACCCTGGAGAATCAGGAATATGTAGCCAATCGCGTTTGTGCGTCGGAACAATACAGAGTGAGGATGTTGACTGATTGTAGAGGCTGATACACACACCCACCCACTCTGGAGGATGTAACCTGTGTGTGTGTGTGTGTGGAGCAATAGGGAGTGGAGATGTTTCTGGTGACTGATACACACACTCACTTAGGCAGCTAGTCAATGGCGCCGAGCAAGCATCCTCTCCTTCAGTCATTCCTCTCTTGGCTGTCCTATAGGATCGGGTAGCATCTATCGACGTCTGGGACTGAGATTTCTCTCTTTCACTCTCTGCTACATCTAACTCAACCCTCTCTTCTTTTTCTGTATTTTTCCCCTAACTCTCCTCCTCTTCCTCTCCTCTCTGGTACTTATTTGACACACTCACACTCTCCAGTTCCCGGGGACGAATCGTATTAATGAATCAGATCAGGGTTTCCCTCGGTCCTAGCCTTCGCACTACACAGCTGATTCAAATAACCAACTCATTATCACGCGTTGATTATTTGAATCAGCTGTGTAGTGCTAGGACAAAAAATTAAATGTGCAGGACCGAGTTTGAGAAAGCATGGATTAAATAGCTTAATGCCATTGATTGGCCAGTGCGTCCGGACAAGACAGGTAGGCCCTGGACAGGTAGGCCCTGGGCAGGTAGGCCCTGGGAAGCTTTCACCACTGTGTCCAGCTACTAATTCAACACTCTAATTTAGTGTGTACCTAATCTCATCCACTAGCAAATCAAATGTATTTAAATATCCCTTCGTACATCAGCTGATATCTCAAAGTGCTGTACAGAAACTCAGCCTAAAACCCCAAACAACAAGCAATGCAGGTGTAGAAGCACGGTGGCTAGGAAAAACTCCCTAGAAAGGCCAAAACCTAGGAAGAAACCTAGAGAGGAACCAGGCTATGTGGGGTGGCCAGTCCTCTTCTGGCTGTGCCGGGTGGAGATTATAACAGAACATGGCCAAGATGTTCAAATGTTCATAAATGACCAGCATGGTCAAATAATAATAATAATCACAGACAGAACAGTTGAAACTGGAGCAGCAGCACAGCCAGGTGGACTGGGGACAGCAAGGAATCATCATGTCAGGTAGTCCTGAGGCAAGCTCTCTCTCGGTCGAACCATCTGGCTTCACAGTTCCTCAGAACGAGACTTGACTGGAAGTGTGAGGCAGGTGTGGCTGAAACAGTCACAGGTTTTAATTGGCTGATCTCTGTCAATCACCACCTAGCATAGCCCTTACAAACTCGCCCCTACATTGTGGACTTCAAAGCATGAGCAGCGCAAGTGATTTTCACAAAAATAGAAAAGTACAAGTCTTTAGAAACAGTTTTCACGGATAAACGTTTATATGCACGAACTCAGAATCAATCGAGCTTCCCCCAAATTAGAATATTGGTCAATGTGGTAGAACGTTTATTTTGATTTGCTGATTTTCTGCATTTTTAACAGTCCCATATAATAAAGCTGTAGCGGGCTCTCTCCCTGTCCAGCCTCCATTTTAATCACACCCCTTTTCAAGTCCCACTTTGATGTGAAGTGTTACCAGGCTCCATGTGCCACCAATTAGTGTGTACCCAGTTCCAAATCGTCCCGAGGTTTAAGACCGCACCTCTTCAGTCCTACACATACTCATTTTCAGTTTAGTGTGAAACCAGTAGTTTGACACAATCTGATCTTTTGGTAATTGTTGAGCTGCGGGTGACAACGCTAGTGGGACGTAGGTGGAGTGAACGGGGACTTTTGAAACGGGACTAATGTCCCAGTGGTATTTTAGCATTTAGAGCGAGTAATTATTCCTAGTCAAGTGGCGTTATTTATTACGGATAATCTCCTGTGACATTTAAATCTGAGCGTCAGTCTTGATGATATCTTTTTATCGACGCTCAACTTCCAACACAAGTCGTTTTGAAGCGACGTTAGGCTGTCAGTGGTTGGCTGTACGGAACGCGGCAGGGCTTCCGATGTCTCCTCACCATGTGATTTAGACCGTCTGTTGACTTCCTAATAAAACTCCTCGTTCACTGACACAGACCCCATGTCCACAAGTACAGTGGGGAGAACAAGTATTTGATACACTGCCGATTTTGCAGGTTTTCCTACTTACAAAGCATGTAGAGGTCTGTAATTTTTTTATCATAGGTGCACTTCAACTGTGAGAGACGGAATCTAAAACAAAAATCCAGAAAATCACATTGTATGATTTTTAAGTAATTAATTAGCATTTTATTGCATGACATAAGTATTTGATACATCAGAAAAGCAGAACTTAATAGTTGGTACAGAAACCTTTGTTTGCAATTACAGAGATCATACGTTTCCTGTAGTTCTTGACCAGGTTTGCACACACTGCAGCAGGGATTTTGGCCCACTCCTCCATACAGACCTTCTCCAGATCCTTCACGTTTCGGGGCTGTCGCTGGGCAATACGGACTTTCAGCTCCCTCCAAAGATGTTCTATTGGTTTCAGGTCTGGAGACTGGCTAGGCCATTCCAGGACCTTGAGATGCTTCTTACGGAGCCACTCCTTAGTTGCCCTGGCTGTGTGTTTCGGGTCGTTGTCATGCTGGAAGACCCAGCCACGACCCATCTTCAATGCTCTTACTGAGGGAAGGAGGTTGTTGGCCAAGATCTCGCGATACATGGCCCCATCCATCCTCCCCTCAATACGGTGCAGTCGTCCTGTCCCCTTTGCAGAAAAGCATCCCCAAAGAATGATGTTTCCACCTCCATGCTTCACGGTTGGGATGGTGTTCTTGGGGTTGTACTCATCCTTCTTCTTCTTCCAAACACGGCGAGTGGAGTTTAGACCAAAAAGCTCTATTTTTGTCTCTTCAGACCACATGACCTTTTCCCATTCCTCCTCTGGATCATCCAGAGGGTCATTGACAAACTTCAGACGGGCCTGGACATGCGCTGGCTTGAGCAGGGGGACACTGCGTGCGCTGCAGGATTATAATCCATGACGGCGTAGTGTGTTACTAATGGTTTTCTTTGAGACTGTGGTCCCAGCTCTCTTCAGGTTATTGACCAGGTCCTGCCGTGTAGTTATGGGCGTATCCCTCACCCTCCTCATGATCATTGATGCCCCACGAGGTGAGATCTTGCATGGAGCCCCAGATCGAGGGTGATTGACCGTCATCTTGAACTTCTTCCATTTTCTAATAATTGCGCCAACAGTTGTTGCCTTCTCACCAAGCTGCTTGCCTATAGTCCTGTAGCCCATCCCAGCCTTGGGCAGGTCTACAATTTAACCCTGATGTCCTTACACGCATCTCTATGGTCTTGGCCATTGTGGAAAGGTTGGAGTCTGTTTGATTGAGTGTGTGGACAGGTGTCTTTTATACAGGTAACGAGTTCAAACAGGTGCAGTTAATACAGGTAATGAGTGGAGAACAGGAGGGCTTCTTAAAGAAAAACTAACAGTTCTGTGAGAGCCAGAATTCTTACTGGTTGGTAGGTGATCAAATATTTATGTCATGCAATAAAATGCAAATGAATTACTTAAAAATCATACAATGTGATTTTCTGGATTTTTGTTTTAGATTCCGTCTCTCACAGTTGAAGTGTACCTATGATAAAAGTTACAGACCTCTACATGCTTTGTAAGTAGGAAAACCTGCAAAATCGGCAGTATATCAAATACTTGTTCTCCCCACAGTATACCTCTCACTCTGCCTCTCACCCTCTCTCTCTCGTTAGATATTACATGAATACATGTATCTTGCGGTGATGTGAGCGGCTGACTGCGTGTGTGTTTTGCATGTGTGCCCGCGCTGTTCGCCACACGTCAGAGCGGCGTCTGTGTTGCCTGCGGGGATGTCCAGATGCCAGGTTGTTTCAGTGACTGAACAGGTCCTCGACTCTATGTGAGTGAGTGAGTGAGTGGGTGTGAGTGAGAGAGAGAGAGAGAGTACATCTCTTCATGCATGGCTGCACAAAGCCCAGGATTTCAGAGATGTTATGCTCATCACTCTTCCTCAGGTGTGTCAGGATTTGGGAGCTCATAAAGTGTGTGTGTGTGCGCGTGTGCGCGTGTGTGTGTGTGTGTGTGTGTGTGTGTGTGTCAACAGGCAGTGGGCTCCTGTGTATGTGTCTGTTTATTTGTGGCAGTGCAGGTAGGCTACACTGTTAGTTCTATTACTCTCTGTGTCATAAGCCTGAGCCATCTGTTCTCTAGCGCGCACGCACACACACACACACGCACACAGGTGGGACAGCTCATAATATCGCTGCACGGTTTAAACTTCATGGAAGAAGTGGAGTTTGGCACAAATGCAACACAGCGGTGTACGTGCCTGCGGTAGCAGGGTCAGTCAGAGTATGAGGGGACGAAGCCTGTGGGAGTTTAGCAATGCTGTTGTGTGCAGCCAACTGTGCCGTCTGTGCTAACGAACTACAGACTCACTCACCTAGAACACTAACACACACACACACACACAGACTGCGAATCCAACTATGCACACACTCTCACGTAGAGCCTTTGCCATGTATTGTCCCCAGGTGTATGACATGTTGTGCTGGATACAGATAGAAACATGACATCCATAGAGAAGTAGGTATGCTATCTGACACGTGACAGATAAGAAAGAAAGAGACCGAGAGAGAAGAAGAGTGAGGAAGAGAGAAAGAAAAGAGGTGGGAGTGGAACAGAGAGAAGGAAGGAAGGAAGGAAGGAAGGAAGAAAGAGACTGAAAGAGAGGAAGAGCAGAGTCCAGTAGAAGGGTTCAGCAGGCCGGGGAAATCCTTATTTCGTCTCCATGGCAACAGTCATGCTGTTCTGCCCACATTCCATCACACTTCTCACCAGTGTTCCCCGAAGATAAATAAAATAAAACATATTTTGGTGTTATGCCAAACAAAAGCTCTTTCTCTCGCTCTGTAAATGTAGTGTCCTGCCACGTCTCAGTATTAAAGCCCACTGCTCACTAAACCTCGGGCCTTGTTCCAAGTTCACTACTAGCCACGACTCCCCAGTCACTTCACTCAGATCTGAGAGGATAAGCACTGAAAAAAAGGACATTTTACTTAGAGGGAGAGTTAATGACAACATTTCTAATGTCCATCCAATCCTGTCAGATCTATGAAGTGCCAAGGGGTTAGGGGCTAGGGACTAGCAGTTGAAATGGAACCAGCCCATTAGTGACATGACCGCAACAAGACGCTCGATCCATGTAGATAAACTAGAGACCGACCGCAATTCCTCAGGTAAAAGGTCAGCAGCGGGTCACCCTCTCTCTCCTCCCCTTCTCATGAGTCCTCCTATTCTCCATCCATCCCTCTCTCCCTCCGTCTTTCTCTCCCCCACTCTTTGGGGAGACAGATTGTCTGACAGGCTAAAGGAAGTGACACGCATTTGACAGGAAGCAGACTGAGGAACATTGATGTTCTGCTGCCTCTCAGTGACCACACACACACACACATTCTTTCTTACTGTAACTGGTGTGATGGGGGGCATCGACCCTAGTCTTATGAAGTTATTTCGGGGAGAGGGGGAGGCACAGGGAGGTGGAAAGGGGATCGATATGAATGTGGCGCTTCCTGATGAGAAGTCTGGAAAACAGACCCCCCCCCCCTACCTCCACACACATACACACACCCTAGTCTCACACACTGTGAGTCATGCACAGTGCAGAGCTGCCCTCGTCGATAAAAAGAGTGATTGTTGATTGAAAAAGCTACCTCCTTGTTATCATCACCTCCCCCACTTCTCTCTCCTGACAGGGCTACATTCTCGGAAGGGTAGGGTTAGGGCACAGTATTGTTCCCTGGGGTACAACAATGTCAAAATACACAATGTACCTTCAGAGGTACACAATCTCACATGGTACTGTTCGGTACCATTTACTGTGCATGTGTGGATCATTTAGTATAATGGTGCATTTCTGTACTCCATATTTTTCTGAAACTGAATCTTCCGTGCGCCGTAGAATTGGCGCCTTTCCCTATGTTGCTATGTGCAAAATAGCTAAATGAACCAGCATATTGGGATTGAGAACAATACATCGGAGGCAGCAGAGACGAGGAAACAGCACTTGCCTTAAGCCCTATTTGGATGGGATTAGTTTTACTGTGGGTGGTCGGGTAATGTAATTATGTGCCCAAGTGCAAAACACCACATCTGTAATTTTAGTTCCGTCCGAATCTGCCATGTCAGTCATTTGTACATGGCAGGAGAGTAACAATTCCAGCCAGAATAACATACTGTTTTTGGGAGTACTCCAAGGTCCTCTGATAATACTAGTCCCGTGCGAATCGTCATCCCTGTGTTTTGAGAGAAATGTCTGCGTTTGACAGGTTTTGCTCACGCTTTGAACAAGAAACAATAACTGATTTGATAAATTGATCGTGCTGCCTACAGTTGAAGTCAGAAGGTTACGTACACCTTCGCCAAATACATTTAAACTCAGTTTTTCACAATTCCACAAATCCTAGTAAAAATTCCCTGTCTTAGGTCAGTTAGGATCACCACTTTATTTTAAGAATGTGAAATGTCAGAATAATAATAGAGAGAATGATTTATTTCAGCTTTTATTTCTTTCATCACATTCCCAGTGGGTCAGAAGTTTACATACAATCAATTAGTATTTGGTAGCATTGCCTTTAAATTGTTTGACTTGGGTCAAACATTTCGGGTAGCCTACCACAAGCTTCCCACAATAAGTTTGGTGAATTTTGGCTCATTCCTCCTGACAGAGCTGGTGTAACTGAGTCAGGTTTTCCTTGCTGAGTGGCCTTTCAGGTTATGTTGATATAGGACTCGTTTTACTGTGGATATAGATATTTTTGTACCTGTTTCCTTCAGCGTCTTCACACGGTCCTTTGCTGTTGTTCTAAGATTGATTTGCACTGCACTTTAGGAGACAGAATGTGTCTTCTACCTGAGCGGTGTGACGGCTGCGTGGTCCCGTGGTGTTTATACTTGCGTACTATTGTTTGTACCGATGAACGTGGTACTTTCAGGCGTTTGGAAATTACTCCCAAGGATGAACCAGACTTGTGGAGGTCTACATTTTTTTTTTCTGAGGTCTTGGCTGATTTATTTTGATTTTCCCATGATATCAAGCAAAGAGGCACTGAGTTTGAAGGTTGGCCTTGAAACACATCCACAGGTACACCTCCAATTGACTCAAATTTTCTGGAATTTCCCAAGCTGTTAAAGGCACTGTCAACTTAGTGTATGTAAACTTCTGACCCACTGGACTTGTGAAACAGTGAATTATAAGTGAAATAATCTGAAAACAATTGTTGGGAAAATGACTTGTGTCATGCACAAAGTAGATGTCCTAACCGACTTGCCAAAACTATAGTTTGTTAACAAGAAATTGGTGGCGTGGTTGAAAAACGAGTTTTAATGACTTCAACCTAAGTTTATGTAAACTTCCGACTTCAACTGTATAAGGGACTACATGTAATCAACTTTCACAGTAAATGTTTTTCTTCATGTTTTCTGCGTATGATTTGAATATTGCCAAATTCATCAATAAAAAATAGTGTGCCTATTTCATGTAACCCTTGCTGTTAATAGATTGCAATGCAGAATACAACCTAAACATTTGAAAATGATAGATTCACTTTCGCATCCATAGCCTGAAAACACATCTAACGTGCAAGTGCACTGTTTAGCTCACATCTGAAGGTTGGGGGACATTTCGATCACAATATCTTAATGATTATGATCACACTTCCTCAATTCAAATATTATGGTGACACTATACCAGAGACGGTTTGGTAAGGTTTCGAAATTTGTGAAACAAATGGACTTGTTGAAATATCTTCACGCCTAGAAAACACCTTCAGAGTAACATTTATTGGGGAAAAAAGAAAGAATTACAGGGGGTTCGTCCAAATCGTCCAACAGAATGACAGACGTTGTGGGGCGGCAGCGTAGCCTCGTGGTTAGAGCGTTGGACTCGTAGCCGGAAGGTTGCAAGTTCAAATCCCTGAGCTGACAAGGTACAATATCTGTCGTTCTGTCCCTGAACAGCCACTGTTCCTAGGCCGTTGTTGAAAGTAAGAATTTGCTCTTAACTGACTTGCCTAGTTAAATAAAGGTAAAAAAAAAATTGCCAACGTTCTCTAGTAATACTAGTCGCTGTGCGAAGTGGAGTTAGCCTAAGAAAATTGAGGAGAGAACAAACCCCAACTTAATTAGGTCTGTAATCAATAGCCTAACTGTTAAATGTGCCTGGCTTTATACATCATCCATATACAGTATTCTGATCCCTTGACTTTTTCTACAATCTACACACAATACCCAATAATGACGAAGCAAAACATATTTTTTTACACATTTTTGGCTAATTTATAAAAAATAAAACACTGAAATATCACATTTACATAAGTATACAGACCCTTTACTCAGTACTTTGTTGAAGCATCTTTGGCAGCGATTGCAGCCTCAAGTCTTCTTGGGTATGACGATAGAAGCTTGGCCCAACTGTATTTGGGGAGTATGTCCCATTCTTCTCTGCAGATTCTCTCAAGCTCTGTCAGGTTGGATGGGGAACATTGCTGCACAGCTGTTTTCAGAGAGCTATTTTCAGGTCTCTCCAGAGATGTTCGATCGGGTTCAAGTCTGGGCACTGGCTGGGTCACTCAAGGACATTCAGAGACTTGTCACGAAGCCTCTCCTGCGTTGTCTTGGCTGTGTGCTTAGTGTCATTGTCCTGGTGGAAGGTGAATCTTCGGCCCAGTCTGAGATCCTGAGCACTCTGGAGCAGGTTTTCATCAAGGATCTCTCTGTACTTTGCTCCGTTCATCTTTGCCTTGATCCTGACAAGTCTCCTAGTCCCTTCTGCCAGGTTTCCTTCAGACGTGGCGCTTGACATTCAGGCCAAAAAGTTTAATCTTGGTTTCATCAGACCAGAGAATCTTGTTTCTCATGGTCTGAGAGTCTTTAAGTGCCTTTTGGCAAACTCCAAGCGGGCTGTGCTGTGTCTTTTACTGAGGAGTGGCTTCCGTCTGGCCACTCTACCATAAAGGCCTAATTGGAGTCCTGCAGAGATAGTTGTCCTTCTGGAAGGTTCTCCCATCTCCACAGAGGAAATCTGGAGCTCTGTCAGAGTGACCATGACCAAGGCCCTCTCCCTCGATTGTTCAGTTTGGCCAGGCAACCAGCTCTAGGGAGAGTCTTGGTGGTTCCAAACTTCTTCCATTTAATAATGATGGAGCCCACTGTGTTCTTTGGGACCTTCAATGCTGCAGAAATGTTTTGGTACCCTTCCCCAGATCTGTGCCTCGATACAATCCTGTCTCAGAGCTCTACAGACAATTCCTTTGACCTCATGGCTTGTTTTTCGTTCTGACATGCACTGTCAACTGTGGGACCTTATATAGACAGGTGTGTGTCTTGCCAAATCGTGTTCAATCTGAATTGTAGAATCAAGTTGTAGAAACATCTCAAGGATTATCATTGGAAACAGGATGCACCTGAGCTCAATTACGAGTCTCATAGCAAAGGGTCTGAATACTTGTGAATAGTTTCTGATTTTTATTTGTCATTATGGGGTATTGTGTGTAGATTGATGAGGTAAAAATACATTTTAGAATAAGGCTGTAATGTAACAAGGGAAGGGGTCTGAATACTTTCTGATTGCACTGTATGTGTTTAGAAATAAGACGGATCTTGCTTCTGTTGCCTGTTTCAGTGTTTGTTTAAATAGCCTAATGATTCCGTGAGCACCAAGCCTCATGCGATGGCAAAATGTTGGATAAAGCAATTTCACAGATTTGTCTGTTTTTAAATCTTTGCTCTGCTGTTATAACAGCTTCCCCATTTTCTCTCTCTCGTTAGAACAGACTGGTATTACTCATCATTTATTTAGCGTTCACACTGTTCCAGACAGGCAGAAAAATAATATTGTTATCTAACAGCACCTGTTTGTCAAACATACTATGTATGCAGCTCTCACTCCTATAGCCTCCTTTCTCTTGATCTCCATCTTATTGTTATCATTTCAATTAGTATTATTATGATCCTCATTATAATATTAAGGCATGTTGTTGTCATTCGTAGCCTTGTGTAACCACCACCAGTAGGCCTAAGAGCACATCCTGTTGAGTAATATTACTGTAACTTACTTAGGCCTATATATGCCATCAACTCACATTTTATTAGTCACATACAACAGGTATACAACACCTCACAGTGAAACGCTTACTTGCGAGCCCCTTAACCAACAATGAAGTTTCAATAAAATGCAGATAAGAATAAGAGATAAAAGTATCAAGTAATTAAAGAGCACACAGCATTCGAGACATTCATGCTTTGAAATGAAATCAGGCATTTTAGTGTTCAAATTAAATAACAAAGGGAGCTTTGAATAATTGGCCTAAACAATAAATTAACCTTAATTCACAAATGCATGATACTGTTTTTAGTCTGCCGTAATAAATATTTGATATATACAGTGCCTTGCGAAAGTATTCGGCCCCCTTGAACTTTGCGACCTTTTGCCACATTTCAGGCTTCAAACATAAAGATATAAAACTGTATTTTTTTGTGAAGAATCAACAACAAGTGGGACACAATCATGAAGTGGAACGACATTTATTGGATATTTCAAACTTTAATCTACCAAGACCTGGCCGTCCCTCTAAACTTTCAGCTCATACAAGGAGAAGACTGATCAGAGATGCAGCCAAGAGGCCCATGATCACTCTGGATGAACTGCAGAGATCTACAGCTGAGGTGGGAGACTCTGTCCACAGGACAACGATCAGTCGTATATTGCACAAATCTGGCCTTTATGGAAGAGTGGCAAGAAGAAAGCCATTTCTTAAAGATATCCATAAAAAGTGTTGTTTAAAGTTTGCCACAAGCCACCTGGGAGACACACCAAACATGTGGAAGAAGGTGCTCTGGTCAGATGAAACCAAAATTGAACTTTTTGGCAACAATGCAAAACGTTGTTTGGCGTAAAAGCAACACAGCTCATCACCCTGAACACACCATCCCCACTGTCAAACATGGTGGTGGCAGCATCATGGTTTGGGCCTGCTTTTCTTCAGCAGGGACAGGGAAGATGGTTCAAATTGATGGGAAGATGGATGGAGCCAAATACAGGACCATTCTGGTAGAAAACCTGATGGAGTCTGCAAAAGACCTGAGACTGGGACGGAGATTTGTCTTCCAACAAGACAATGATCCAAAACATAAAGCAAAATCTACAATGGAATGGTTCAAAAATAAACATATCCAGGTGTTAGAATGGCCAAGTCAAAGTCCAGACCTGAATCCAATCGAGAATCTGTGGAAAGAACTGAAAACTGCTGTTCACAAATGCTCTCCATCCAACCTCACTGAGCTCGAGCTGTTTTGCAAGGAGGAATGGGAAAAAATGTCAGTCTCTCGATGTGCAAAACTGATAGAGACACACCCCAAGCGACTTACAGCTGTAATCGCAGCAAAAGGTGGCGCTACAAAGTATTAACTTAAGGGGGCTGAATAATTTTGCACACCCAATTTTTCAGTTTTTGATTTGTTAAAAAAGTTTGAAATATCCAATAAATGTCATTCCACTTCATGATTGTGTCCCACTTGTTGTTGATTCTTCACAAAAAAATACAGTTTTATATCTTTATGTTTGAAGCCTGAAATGTGGCAAAAGGTCGCAAAGTTCAAGGGGGCCGAATACTTTCGCAAGGCACTGTATATTTTTTCTGTTAGAACAGACTATCTGGTACACTCTCTTATTTATTTAGTCTTGTTTACACCGTTTCAAATGGTCAGAAACAAATTATATTGTTATCTAACAGCATTTTCTTTATCTCCAGTAGTTTCCACAACTAAGTCAAATGTCTTCCATAGATCTGACTTTCCCTTTCCCTCCTGAGCAACCAGTGAACATTCGCCTTGTTTCGAGTTTATTTTTCACGTCGTACCCATCCATTTTGCTGTCGACGTTACCGTGTTCAGAGTTTGGTTATAACAATGTATCGATGTGATTATGATAGGCTATAGGTCAGGCCCTGTTGGTCACATGCATGCGATGCTTACATGTTCCACATAAAGAGAGCAAGGGTTGAGGGAATAGGGAATGTATTTTCTAGACAAATTAGGGATTTCGGTAACAGAACTTTTGTCGGAAACAAATAAGAAACTTAGCTTAAATGGCTGTAATTATGTTGCACGGACAGCGCAATAAACACTTGCTGTGCTGCGGTGCTTTTTCGCTGCAGTAGGGAGGAGAGCGAGGCAACGTTTGCCAGTCACACAGGCACAAAGCTGTCCTTTTTTTCCAACACAGTGTGACCACCGGGCGCTTTCCTGAGTCATTTGTATGTCTTCATTATTTCATCAAGCAGTGTGCTTAAAGCATCAGACAAGCTCAGTACATATGTAGTTGGTTTTATTCAAACACACAGGGTGTGTCTGTCTATATATGGAAAAAATAATTTTTAAACATTTCGACCAATCGATTGGATAACTCTCGGTCGGGATGACTCAGTGGACCAACATTTTTTTTATGTCGGGTACAGCCCTACTGCATTGGCACTTTAATATCTTCACCATGCTCAAATGGATATTCAGAGTCTGCTATTTTATTTTTACCTATCTACCAATCGGTGCCTTTTTTTTGCGAGGCATTGGAAAACCTCCCTGGTCTTTGTGGTTGAATCTGTGCTTCAAATGTACTACTTGATTGAGGCACCTTTACAGATCATTTTGTGTGTGGGGCACAGCGATGGGGTAGTCATAAATAAATCATGTTAACCCCTTTTATTGCACACAGAGTGAATCCATGCAACTCGTTATTTGATTTGTGAAGCACATTTTTACTCCTGAACATATTTAGACTATAACAAAGGGGTTGAAGACTTGTTGACAGAAGACCTTTCAGGTTTTAATTTTTTATTCATTTGTCAAAAATTCTAAAAACAAAGTTCCACTTTGACATTATGGGTTACTGTGTGTAGCCTCGTGACACAAAATCTCAATTGCATACATTTTCAATTCAGGCTGTAACATAACAAAATGTGGAAAAAGTCAAGGGGTCTGAATACTTTCTGAAGGCACTGTATGACATTTCTTGTCATAAAGAGTTTTTTAAATTAAATGATAAAACATTTGCTTAGGCACTCACTTGGTGAAGGCTAAAGGGGTTAAAGCCATTTAATGCAACAACCATGTCTCTGTCACTAGCAAACAGCCATGAGTGGTACTGGTAACAAAGAAATTCACTTGAAAGACACCCTGGGAAATATGCAAATATGTTTTTATACACTACAGTGTAAGAACAACACCCCCAATAATGTTTAGAGGTACATTTTTGCCACCTAAAAGGAACGACTTTGTCACTTTGGTGGTAACCTAAAAATACAAATGTTTACCTTTTTCTAAAGGTGCGCTTTTGTACCTATGGACTACATATAAGAAAGGTACTTTCTCGTACCCCAAGGTACACTATTGGCTCTTTTAAGGTACAAACTGCAAGGGTACAATTATGTACCTATAACTAAAATGGTTGTACCTAACAGGGTTCCACAACAGTGACGAGCGTTTGTACCCTTTTAAGTACACTTGTGTGTACAATATATACCAGCATTTGCTATTCCTCTGTCTGCCTCTCTCTCTCTCCAGGTCCTGATGTTAGCTGATGGGGAGACAGAGGGCTACCTGTACCAGCGTCTACCCATCCTCTCCTCCCTGACCTGCCAGGGTAGCAGTGCCACAGCATACGTGTGTGAGGACTTCACCTGTGCCCTGCCTGTCACAGACCCACAGGAGCTACGCAGGCTACTGCTAGAGTAAAGAAGAGCGGGAGGGATGGCGAGAGACATAGAGGGAGAGAGGACCAGATGAACCCTGTCCTAACCTGCTCCAGCTAACCCAGTCCTAACCCTGCCCCGCTCACCTCCACCTCTACCTTAGTTTAACCTCCTGCACAGCAGGTATAACACATCCCTCTGTAACCCTACAGTAACCATACTCTCCCTGGCCATAAGGGCCCAGTCTAAATGCTCTGTAGATAGTGGGACCCACCACCTATATCAAGATGTGGAGGCGCGTAATCTCTAGGAGTCACAAGCCAGCAGTTCCAATAACAGCAGTTGTCTGCATAACTTAGTCACAGGCCTACTAAAGCGATACCAAGCAAAGGCCGTATCAGTTCTTCAGCAGTACACTAATAAACTGTGTGTAGATGTCAGTGGAGGCTGCTGAGGGGAGGACGGCTCATAGTAATGGCCGGATTGGAGTCAATGGAATGGTATCAACCAATGGCAACCACGTTTGATACCATTCCATTGACTCCATTCCGGCCATTATTAAGAACCGTCCTCCCCTCAGCAGCCTCCACTGGTAGATGTTGATAGATAGTGTTCCAGGGATGGATTGAGGAATTGGTCTGAAGATGTAGTAGAGAACTCTCTTTATGGATGAACTCATACAGAATGTTCTTCTCCTTTGCTGATATTATCACACAAGCTCTTGCATGGAGCAGACAGGAGAAGCGTGTGCGCGTGTGCGTGCTTGAATGCGCTATGAACTGCCCTTTTCTCTCCATAACTCACCCCCGTAGCCTGTTAATGCCCTCTAGCATGCTATGACGCCCAAACTATAGTATAAAGACCCATAGGTGTATAGACTATGCATACGATGTATGGAACACTCTACAGCTCTAACTCTGCAAATAAACAGTACTTGAATACTCTTATTATTCTGTTCTGTGTTTACTACATGTGTGGGATGATGGATCATCAAGTGGAACTAGGGGGCCGCGACTCTGAAAAGTAAACAAAATATACACTGGAGTCTAAAGGCACCTTCTCTCCATATCTCCCGACTCCCCACCTTGTCTGACTTTGGCTACTACGATACTGAAGTATGAAGCACCATACATTTCCATGTCCCCCCCCCCCATGTTTGATAATGGACCACTTAGCGTGATGTGTATCCTGGAATGTCCCTGTGTGAAGCGTCCCTAAGAAGCCCATACAGCCAATCTCTCCTCAACCAATGTAAGCAGGAATGCAGCCTATGAGAAGAGTCCCCTGTCCATAATACTTATCTCCATCCTGCGCCTCAGACTCCTGTACTATAAATACCCACACGGACACTGGTTTTTTTTCATCTCTCACTGTCTCACTGCTCTCTAGGATTCATACTGAGGAATGTAAACTGTGTGTGTGTGTGTGTGTGTGTGTGAGACAGATGGGTCCGTGGATGTTGGAGGCTGAAGCGAGGGAGCTCGTCTCTGGAGGTCCCGCTCTGGGCTTTGGAAGCGGCAGAAACGAAAGAATGGAGAGAAAAAAAGACAGAAGGAAGGAAACAACAAGATGAGGAGAGGAAGGAAAACCAAATAAGCGAGAACCGTTGGGTCAAACAACCTCCATCTTCCTGTCCCCCGAGAGAGAGAGTAGGAGAAAGAAAGAATGAGGGACAACGGTTCCACCGAGCCATCTACACTCGTTCACTTCTCATCCCTTCTTTCTCTCTGCCAAACCCCTCCCCAACAGAGATGGCGTGGGCCACGAGAACGACAGAATGAAAGAACACATGCTGGCAGACGAGTGCATCTGTGGAGGAACAAGGGGAGGGAGCAGAGGGATGGGAAAAGAGAGAGGGAGGGAGATGATGGAGAGGGAGACCAGAGATGCAGAGCGAGAGAAGGATGATGAGGCCCTGTGTTCTGTTCTAGTTATGTCATGTCCTGACTTCACTTGTTACTTGTCAGATTGGCTTCTGTCACCCTTTTGTCACTTTGCCTCGTTTTTTTTCTCTCCCTCAAACGCCTGTTCTCCTCTCTGCCTCTCTCTTTCCATCCCCAGCCAATGGTTTGTGAGGCAGGTTAGGGATGCTTCTACCCTTCTGCAGTTCTTCCTCTCTACTGTATCTCTGTCTCCCTCCCCCATTCGCCTGTCATATTCAGCTCGCTCTCACTCTCATTTTAGAAGTGGTCACATATGGCAAATGCTTCTCTAGCTCCTTTCTCATTCCCACCCCGCCCTCTCCCTTCCTTCTGTTCCTCGTAGAAAGAAACTTGCAGACAAAGAGAGATGCTGCTGTTGTTCCTTTCCTTTCCTCCTCAACTCCCTGCCCGTCCCTGTTATTGTGAGTTAATTGTTTTTGATGAGCTGCACCAGCTACATTTTAATTAGAGCCTAGATTAGTGTTTGACCCTGGCTCGCCCGTTGCCTTGGTGATTACGAAACTGTAATCTACATGGCATGGATGAGTGGAGACAATTTACCTGCCCAAGACCAAGGGAGTGGCAGAGGGTGTGTTTGTTTGTGTGTGTGTGGCCTTTTCCCTCAGTCTGCCGGGCTGATAATGAGGCCATAGGGGCCTGAGCGACATGCCAACCTGGAAAGAGAGAAAGGGGGAGGTGGAACGGAGAGATACAAAGTGCTGTACAGAAGAGAATATAACAATGACGAGAGGTAGGAAAATGGGAAGGCAGAAAGGGAGGGAACAAAGCTCTATATTGAAGAATAGAAGATGATTGAGTAAAGGGGAACAAAGGACAGAGAGCAGAAAGGTAGAGAGATCTCTACTGTCTGTCGAAGGGAGAGAGAGAGGGGGAAGAGGGGGAAGAGATAATCCGTGGAGCTGTATACAGTAGAAAAACCAAACAGACCTACCACAAAGAGATGGAAGAAAGAGAGGAGTAGTTTTATCATATCCCAATCTCGTGATGGGGACATTTTTGTCCGTCTTGAAATAAGTGAGAGAAATGTCTGTTCCATTTAAGGAAACATGGCCAATAACAGTAATGTTAAGTTGCTGGCTATGTGGGAACTTTTCCAGGAATCTTAATAAGAAAAGGTTACCTGAGGCCTTCCGATCACTGGGAGTCCTCATCAGACCTCTTATCCCTGTGCGTGTGTGCGTGCTTTCACAGCGGAGCCAGGCAGAGTTGAGGAGTGGTGTGTATTGATTTTCCTCTCTTGGAGGTCTGGGGCTTATCGGCCCAGTACCGGTGGGCTACCTGCGCCGTGTGAGTCACACACACACACTAGTAACAGGCAGCAGGCACATCAATCACCTCACTTCCTCACACACACATTCACTCGCGCACACACACCTGCAACTTACAGTTAGTTACATGTGTGAGTAGATACAGAACGTATCACCCCATCAAAATTGGCAGTGGTGGTCACTCCTTGACTTATTCCACATTTTGTTGTTACAGCCTGAATTCAAAATGGATCAAATATTTGTTGAAAATTAAATACAGAAATATCTCATTTACATAAGTATTCACACCCCTGAGTAAATATGTTGTTTTGTAGAAGCACATTTGTTGGCGATTACAGCTTTGCATATCTGGATTTGCGGATTTTCTCCCATTCTTCCTTTAAGATTTTCTCTCGCTCAGCCTACCGGGTGGCGCAGTGGTTAAGTTAGCTGCGCCACCAGAGACTCGGGGTTCGCGCCCAGGCTCTGTCGTAACCGGCCGTGACCGTGGGGCGACGCACAAATGGCCTAGCGTCGTCCGGGTTGGGGAGGGTTTGGCCGGTAGGGAAATCCTTATCTCATCGCGCACCAGCCAATCCTGTGGCGGATCGGGTGCAACGCGCGCTAACCAAGGTTGCCAGGTGCACGGTGTTTCCTCCGACACATTGGTGCGGCTGGCTTCCAGGTTGGATGGCGCTGTGTTAAGAAGCAGTGCGGCTTGGTTGGGTTGTGTATCAGAGGACGCATGACTTTCAACGTTTGTCTCTCCCGAGCCCGTACGGGAGTTGTAGCGATGAGACAAGATAGTAGCTACTAAAACAATTGGATACCACGAAATTGGGGAGAAAAAGGGGTAAAAAAAAAAATGTCATTTAAGATTTTCTCTCCCTCTGTTAAGTTAGATGGGGAGCAGCCAACTCTAGGCAGAGTCTGGGTAGTGCCATGTTTCTTTCTTCCATTTCCCAATGATTGAGATCCTGAGCTCTTCGAAACTTTCAACACTCTAACACAAGCAAGAAAATGTTCACCCAGAAGCGGTGCTCCTAGTGGCCGGGGACTGTAATGCAGGCAAACTTAAATTGTTTTAAGCAGGTCACATGTGCAACCAGAGGGGGAAAAACTCCAGACCACCTTTACTCCACACACAGAGGTGCATACAAAGTTCTCCCTCGCCCTCCATTTGGCAAATCGGACCATTATTTTGTATCCCTGATTACTGCTTACAAGCAAAAACTAGAGCAGGAAGTACCAGTGACTTGCTCAATACGTAAGTGGTCAGATTACCCGGATGCTACGCTACTGGACTGTTTTGCAAACACAGACTGGAATATGTTCCGGGATTCATCCAATGGCATTGAGTAGTATACCTCCTCAGTCACCGGCTTCATCAATGACGTCGTCCCCACAGTGACTATAAGTGACTATAAGTGACTGCAACTGATTCCTGGACTTCCCGACGGGCCGCCCCCAGGTGGTAAGGGTAGGCAACAACACATCTGCTCCTCCCGGGTGGCGCAGTGGTCTAAGGCTGTGCCACCAGAGACTTTGTGTTCGAGCCCAGGCTCTGTCGCAGCCAGCTGCAACCGGGAGGCCCATGGAGCGACGCACAATTGGCCCAGCGTCATCCGGGTTAGGGAGGGTTGGGCTGGCAGGGATATCCTTGTTGTCTCATCGCGCACCAGTGACTCCTGTGGCGGGCCGGGCGTAGTACATTGTATTGAGTAGTACATTACATTGACCCCCCCCGTCCCCCTGTCCCTTTGTTTTTACACTGCTGCTACACACTGTTTATTATCTATGCATAGTCACTTTAACCCTACCTACATGTACAAAATACCTTGACTAAAGTGTACATTGACTTGGTACCGATCCACCGTGTATATAGCCTCGTTATTTTCATTGTAATTTATTTATTTATTTGACTATTATTACTTTTGATTCTTTGGTGAATATTTTCTTAAGTATTTCTTGAACTGCATTGTTGGTTAAGTTCTTGTAAGTAAGCATTTCACGGTATTTGACAAATAACATTTTATTTGATACCCTTTCCCAGATATACAGTACCAGTCAAAAGTTTTAGAACACCTACTCATTCAAGGGTTTTTCTTAATTGTTACTATTTTCTACATTGTAAGTTCTTCAAAGTTCTTGAAATGTTCCGTATTGACTGACTTTCATGTCTTAAAGTAATGATGGACTGTCGTTTCTCTTTGTTTATTTCAGCTGCTCTTGCCATAATATGGACTTGGTCTTTTACCAAATAGGGCTATCTTCTGTATACCACCCCTACCTTGTCACAACACAACTGATTGGCTCAACCACTTTAAGAAGGAAAGAATTTCCACAAATGTACTTTTAACAGGGCACACCTGTTTATTGAAATGCATTCCAGGTGACCGACTGATGAAGCTGGGTGAGAGAATGCTAAGAGTGCAAAGCTATCATCAAGGCAAATGGTGGCTATTTGAAGAATCTCAAATATAAAAAAATTATTTGATTTGTTTAACACTTTTTTTGGCTGCTACATGATTCCATATGTATTATTTCATAGTGTTGATGTCTTCACTACTATTCTACAGTGTAGACAATAGTAAATTAAACCCTTGAATGAGTAGGTGTTCTTTTTTGACCGGTAGTGTATGCAGCATCAAAATCCCGGAGATTTCCGGACAGTTCCTTGGCCTTAATGGTATAGTTTTTGCTCTGACATGCACTATCAACTCTAGGACATTTATATAGACAAGTGTGTTTCTTTCTAAATCATTGTCCAAACTATTGAATTGGCCACAGGTGAACTCTAATCAAGTTCTGGTGACATCTCACCTGAGCTCAGTTGGAGTGTCATAGCAAAGAGGTGTGAATTCTTATGTAAATTAGATATTTCTGTATTTCATTTCCAATACATTTGGAAACATTTCTAAAAACATGTTTTCGCTATGTCATTATGGCAGATTGTGTTCATGCTGTAACAAAAACAAAATGTGGAATAAGTCAAGGGGTATGAATACTTCCTGAAGGCACTAACTCGGTTATGGTATTCTGGGGTGAAGGGATAGAGGGGAGGTGAAGACAGATCTGTCCATTCATATTCATCAGCATCAGAGGAAAGGTCACAGAGACAGGGCCACGAACTCACACGCACAGAGACGTACGTCCACTACACACCACTGCACTGGACTGATATTGAAGCAGACGGGCCCAAATAGAGATCTAATAGCTGCTTATCCCACTACCCTGGGTGCATCTCAAATGGCACCCTATTCCCTATACAGTGCACTTCTTTGGACCAGGGCCCAAATGTCTGGTCAAAAGTAGTGCACTACAAAGGGAATAGGGTGCCCTTTGGGAGACAGTCCCTATCACTGAGTAGAGTCTTCTAGAGGACACTGATGGATAGAGGGAAAAGAGGGGTAGAGGGGGAGGAGAAAGAAGAAAGGGATTGAACACAGAGGATAGAGGCAAAGCAATGGAGGGAGATGGGGGGGGGGAGATAATCGGGGGAAAGGGGAAAACTGAAGGAGAGATGGGAAGGGTTTTACATTTCTCCTCTACATCGTGTTTACTGCTGTGGAATCCTGGAGTCCCTACATGGGAGATTGGAGAGAATATATGATGTGTTTTTATAGGCTCCATCAACATGTAATGACAGCCTGCTCGCATTCTATTGCCTTTTGCCTGCGGTTATGTTGCGCTATAAAGATTGCATTGGACATACAGTGCCTTGCGAAAGTATTCGGCCCAAAACATAAAGATATAAAACTGTATTTTTTTGTGAAGAATCAACAACAAGTGGGACACAATCATGAAGTGAAACGACATTTATTGGATATTTCAAACTTTTTTAACAAATCTAAAACTGAAAAATTGGGCGTGCAAAATTATTCAGCCCCCTTAAGTTAATACTTTGTAGCGCCACCTTTTGCTGCGATTACAGCTGTAAGTCGCTTGGGGTATGTCTCTATCAGTTTTGCACATCGAGAGACTGAAATTTTTTCCCATTCCTCCTTGCAAAACAGCTCGAGCTCAGTGAGGTTGGATGGAGAGCATTTGTGAACAGCAGTTTTCAGTTCTTTCCACGGATTCTCGATTGGATTCAGGTCTGGACTTTGACTTGGCCATTCTAACACCTGGATATGTTTATTTTTGAACCATTCCATTGTAGATTTTGCTTTATGTTTTGGATCATTGTCTTGTTGGAAGACAAATCTCCGTCAAAGTCTCAGGTCTTTTGCAGACTCCATCAGGTTTTCTTCCAGAATGGTCCTGTATTTGGCTCCATCCATCTTCCCATCAATTTTAACCATCTTCCCTGTCCCTGCTGAAGAAAAGCAGGCCCAAACCATGATGCTGCCACCACCATGTTTGACAGTGGGGATGGTGATGAGCTGTGTTGCTTTTACGCCAAACATAACGTTTTGCATTGTTGCCAAAAAGTTCAATTTTGGTTTCATCTGACCAGAGCACCTTCTTCCACATGTTTGGTGTGTCTCCCAGGTGGCTTGTGGCAAACTTTAAACGACACTTGCCACTCTTCCATAAAGGCCAGATTTGTGCAATATACGACTGATTGTTGTCCTATGGACAGAGTCTCCCACCTCAGCTGTAGATCTCTGCAGTTCATCCAGAGTGATCATGGGCCTCTTGGCTGCATCTCTGATCAGTCTTCTCCTTGTATGAGCTGAAAGTTTAGAGGGACGGCCAGGTCTTGGTAGATTTGCAGTGGTCTGATACTCCTTCCCTTTCAATTATATCGCTTGCACAGTGCTCCTTGGGATGTTTAAAGCTTGGGAAATCTTTTTGTATCCAAATCCGGCTTTAAACTTCTTCACAACAGTATCTCGGACCTGCCTGGTGTGTTCCTTGTTCTTCATGATGCTCTCTGCGCTTTTAACGGACCTCTGAGACTATCACAGTGCAGGTGCATTTATACGGAGACTTGATTACACACAGGTGGATTGTATTTATCATCATTAGTCATTTAGGTCAACATTGGATCATTCAGAGATCCTCACTGAACTTCTGGAGAGAGTTTGCTGCACTGAAAGTAAAGGGGCTGAATAATTTTGCACGCCCAATTTTTCAGTTTTTGATTTGTTAAAAAAGTTTGAAATATCCAATAAATGTCGTTCCACTTCATGATTGTGTCCCACTTGTTGTTGATTCTTCACAAAAAAATACAGTTTTATATCTTTGTGTTTGAAGCCTGAAATATGGCAAAAGGTCGCAAAGTTCAAGGGGGCCGAATACTTTCGCAAGGCACTGTACAGTAGGAGTGCCACAGTGTGGCGAAGCCTTCTTGGCCATAGAAGGAAAATGGTTTTCAGTCCCACAGCAGAGCGATGGATCCGGCACACATACTTACAGATAATAACACTTCTAAACTCAGCAAAAAAAGAAACGTCCTCTCACTGTCAACTGTGTTTATTTTCATGTGTGTGAATATTTGTATGAACATAACAAGATTCAACAACTAAGACATAAACTGAACAAGTTCCACAGACATGTGACTAACAGAAATTGAATAATGTGTCCCTGAACAAAGTGGGGGGGTTAAAATCAAAAGGAACAGTCAGTATCTGGTGTGGCCACCAGCTGCATTAAGTACTGCAGAGCATCTCCTCCTCATGGACTGCACCAGATTTGCCAGTTCTTGCTGTGAAATGTTACCCCACTCTTCCACCAAGACACCTGTAAGTTCATGGATATTTCTGGGAGGAATGGTCCTAGCCCTCACCCTCCGATCCAACAGGCCCCAGATGTGCTCAGTGGGATTGAGATCCGAGCTCTGGGCTGGCCATGGCAGAACACTGACATTCCTGTCTTGCAGGAAATCCCGCGCAGAACAAGCAGTATGGCTGGTGGCATTGTCATGCTGGAGGGTCATGTCAGGATGAGCCTGCAGGAAGGGTACCACATGAGGGAGGAGGATGTATGGATGTCTTCCCTGTAACGCACAGCATTGAGATTGCCTGCAATGACAACAAGCTCAGTCCGATAATGCTGTGACACACCGCCCCAGACCATGACAGACCCTCCACCTCCAAATCGATCCTGCTCCAGAGTACAGGCCTCGGTGTAATGCTCATTCCTTCGACGATAACCGCAAATCCGACCATCATCTCTGGTGAGACAAAACCGCGACTCGTCAGTGAAGAGCACTTTTTGACAGTCCTGTCTGGTCCAGCAACGGTGGGTTTGTGCCCATAGGCGACAATGTTGCCGGTGATGTCTTGTGAGGACCTGCCTTACAACAGGCCTACAAGCCCTCAGTCCAGCCTCTCTCAGCCTATTGCGGACAGTCTGAGCGCTGATGGAGTGATTGTGCATTCCTGGTGTAACTCGAGCAGTTGTTGTTGCCATCCTGTACCTGTCCTGCAGGTGTGATGTTCGGATGTACCGATCCTGTGCAGTTGTTGTTACACGTGGTCTGCCATTGCGAGGACGTTCAGCTGTCTGTCCTGTCTCCCTGTAGCACTGTCTTAGGCGTCTCACAGTACGAACATTGCAATTTATTGCCCTGGCCACATCTGCAGTCCTCATGCCTCCTTGCAGCATGCCTAAGGCACGTTCACGCAGATGAGCAGAGGCCCTGTGCATCTTTCTTTTGGTGTTTTTCAGAGTCAGTAAAAAAGCCTCTTTAGTGTCCTAAGTTTTCATATCTGTGACCTTAATTGCCTACCGTCTGTAAGCTGTTAGTGTCTTAACGACCGTTCCACAGGTGCATGTTCATTAATCGTTTATGTTTCATTGAACAATCATGGGCAACCGTGTTTAAACCCTTTACAATGAAAATCTGTGAAGTTATTTGTTTTTTTTCTGAAGAGTTGGGATTTCCGTTATATTACATGTATTTTGCATTCTGTGAATCTCAGTCTTTATCATGGAGAAGGAGCCTAGCTGACATATGTGGTTGTTGAGATACATATCCATGCGTTTAGCTGATCAATTCACATTCTCAAGAGCAGGGTGAACTTGGAATTCAGTCTCTTTCTTCCATGTGCCAGCCACTACCCTATCCCTGGTTACCTGAGTGGTTTAGCACTTACATATTGTGTTTGATTTCTTGTGTGTGTGTGGTGTGGTGTGTGTGTGTCTCTAGTATCTCACCAGAGAGAAAGAACAGGAGGGAAAGAAAGAGAGAACAAATTCAGTAGACTACGTGTATGCTTTCTCTATCCTTCTCTTTCTCCCGCTCCTTTTGTTTCTTTCCCAGCTATAATATCTATGGAGTGTTTCCAGGGCTAGTTTACATGTTGGAGAGGGGGATAACTAGAGCGGTTGAGGCTACTGGGGAAGAGAGAGGCTACAGTGCCTTGCAAAAGTATTTATCCACCTTGGCTTTTGTCCTATTTTGTTGCATTACAACCTGTAATTTAAATTATTTTTATTTGGATTTCATGTAATGGACATACACAAAATAGTCAAAATTGGTGAAGTTAAATTTAAAAAATAACTTGTTTCAAAAAATTCAAAAAAATATTACATGGAAAAGTGGTATATGCGTATGAATTCACCCCCTTTGCCATGAAGCCCCTAAATAAGATATGGTACAAACAATTACCTTCAGAAGTCACATAATTAGTTACATAGATGAGTGTCACATGATCTGTCACATGATCTCAGTATATACACTGCTCAAAAAAATAAAGGGAACACTAAAATAACACATCCTAGATCTGAATGAATGAAATATTCTTATTAAATACTTTTTTCTTTACATAGTTGAATGTGCTGACAACAAAATCACACAAAAAGTATCAATGGAAATCAAATGTATCAACCCATGGAGGTCTGGATTTGGAGTCACACTCAAAATTAAAGTGGAAAACCACACTACAGGCTGATCCACCTTTGATGTAATGTCCTTAAAACAAGTCGAAATGAGGCTCAGTAGTGTGTGTGGCCTCCACGTGCCTGTATGACCTCCCTACAACGCCTGGGCATGCTCCTGATGAGGTGGTGGATGGTCTCCTGAGGGATCTCCTCCCAGACCTGGACTAAAGCATCCACCAACTCCTAGACAGTCTGTGGTACAACGTGACGTTGGTGGGTGGAGCGTGACGTGATGTCCCAGATGTGCTCAATTGGATTCAGGTCTGGGGAACGGGCGGGCCAGTCCATAGCATCAATGCCTTCCTCTTGCAGGAACTGCTGACACACTCCAGCCACATGAGGTCTAGCATTGTCTTGCATTAGGAGGAACCCAGGGCCAACCGCACCAGCATATGGTCTCACAAGGGGTCTGAGGATCTCATCTCGGTACCTAATGGCAGTCAGGCTACCTCTGGCGAGCACATGGAGGGCTGTGCGGCCCCCCAAAGAAATGCCACCCCACACCATGACTGACCCACCACCAAACCGGTCATGCTGGAGGATGTTGCAGGCAGCAGAACGTTTTCCACGGCGTCTTCAGACTGTCACGTCTGTCACATGTGCTCAGTGTTAACCTGCTTTCATCTGTGAAGAGCGCAGGGCGCCCGTGGCAAATTTGCCAATCTTGGTGTTCTCTGGTAAATGCCAACGTCCTGCACGGTGTTGGGCTGTAAGCACAACCCCCACCTGTACCACCCTCATGGAGTCTGTTTCTGACCGTTTGAGCTGACCAATGCACATTTGTGGCCTGCTGGAGGTCATTTTGCAGGGCTCTGGCAGTGCTCCTCCTGCTCCTCCTTGCACAAAGGCGGAGGTAGCGGTCCTGCTGCTGGGTTGTTGCCCTCCTATGGCCTCCTCCACATCTCCTGATGTACTGGCCTGTCTCCTGGTAGCGCCTCCATGCTCTGAACACTACGCTGACAGACACAGCAAACCTTCTTGCCACAGCTCGCATTGATGTGCCATCCTGGATGAGCTGCACTACCTGAGCCACTTGTGTGGGTTGTAGACTTCGTCTCATGTTACCACTAGAGTGAAAGGACCACCCGCATTCAAAGTGACCAAAACATCAGCCAGGAAGCATAGGAACTGAGAAGTGGTCTGTGGTTATCACCTGCAGAACCACTCCTTTATTGGGGGTGTCTTGCTAATTGCCTATCATTTCCACCAGTTGTCTATTCCATTTGCACAACATCATGTGAAATGTATTGTCAATCAGTGTTGCTTCCTAAGTGGACAGTTTGATTTCACAGAAGTGTGATTGACTTGGAGTTACATTGTGTTGTTTAAGTGTTCCCTTTATTTTTTGGAGCAGTGTATACACCTGTTCTGAAAGGCCCCAGAGTCTGCAACACCACTAAGCAAGGGGCACCACCTAACAAGCGGCACCATGAAGACCAAGGAGCCCTCCAAACAGGTCAGGGACGAAGTTGTGGAAAAGTACAGATCAGGGTTGGGTTATAAAAACATATCAGAAACGTTGAATATCCCACAGAGCACCATTAAATCCATTATTAAAAAATGGAAAGAATATGGCAAGGCAACAAACCTGCCCCACCAAAACTCACGGACCAGGCAAAGAGGGCATTAATCAGAGAGGCAACAAAGACACCAAAGATAACCCTGAAGGAGCTGCAAATCTCCACAGCAGAGATTGGAGTATCTGTCCATAGGGCCACTTTAAGCCATAAACTCCACAGAGCTGGGCTTTACGGAAGAGTGGACAGAAAAAAGCCATTGCTTAACCTTTCTGATCTCCCCATCCCGGATCCGGGATCGTGAATACAGACTCAAGCTCATTACCATAACGCAACGTTAACTATTCATGAAAATCGCAAATGAAATTAAATAAATATGCTAGCTCTCAAGCTTAGCCTTTTGTTAACAACACTGTCATCTCAGATTTTCAAAATATGCTTCTCAACCATTGCAAAACAAGCATTTGTGTAACAGTATTGATGGCTAACGTAGCATTTAGCGTAGCATTTAGCATTAGCATTCAGCTGGCAACATTTACACAAAAAAACAGAAAAGCATTCAAATAAAATCATTTACCTTTGAAGAACTTCAGATGTTTTCAATGAGGAGACTCTCAGATAGCAAATGTTCAGTTTTTCCTGAAAGATTATTTGTTTAGGACAAATCGCTCCGTTTTCTGCGTCACGTTTAGCTATGAAAAAACCCCTGTATCCAGGATTGTGTAAATCTATCAGCAAGCTCATTAGCATAACACAACGTTAACTATTCATGAAAATCGCAAATGTAATGAAATAAATATGCCATCTCTCAAGCTTAGCCTTTTGTAAACAACACTGTCATCTCAGATTTTCAAAATATGCTTCTCAACCATAGGAAAACAATCATTTGTGTAAAAGTAGCTAGCTAGCGTAGCATTTAGCGTTAGCATTTAGCGTTAGCATTAGCGTTAGCATCCAGCACGCAACATTTCAACAAAAACATAAAAGCCTTCAAATAAAATAATTTACCTTTGAAGAACTTCAGATGTTTTCAATTAGGAGATTCTCAGTTAGATAGCAGATGCTCAGTTTTTCCAAAAAGATTCTTTGTGTATTAGAAATAGCTCCGTTTTGTACATCACATTTGGCTACCAAAAAAAACCGAAAATTCAGTCCTCAAAACGCGAACTTTTTTCCAAATTAACTCCATAATATCGACTGAAAACATGGCAAACGTTTAGAATCAATCCTCAAGGTGTTTTTCACATATCTCTTCGATGATATATCGTTTGTGGAAGTGTGCTTTCTCTCCTGAATCCCAGGAGAAAATGCCCGCACCTGAAGATTACGCACAAATTTAGACAAAGGACACCGGGCGGACCCCTGGAAAATGTAGTCTCTTATGGCCAATCTTCCAATGATATGCCTACAAATACGTCACAATGCTGCCGACATCTTGGGGAAACGGCAGAAGGTCTAAGCTTATTCCTGTCGCATTCACAGCCATATAAGGAGACATTAGAAAACAGAGCTTCAGAAATTCTGCTCATTTCCTGTTTAACGTATCATCTTGGTTTCGCCTGTAGAATGAGTTCTGGGGCACTTACAGACAAAATCTTTGCAGATTCTGAAACTTCAGAGAGTTTTCTTTCCAAAACTGTCAAGAATATGCATAGTCGAGCATCTTTTCGTGACAAAATATCGCGCTTAAAACGGGAACGTTTTTTATCCAAAAATGAAATAGCGCCCCTAGAGATGCAACTGGTTAAAGAAAACACGTTTGGTGTTCGAGAAAAGGCAGGAGACTCGCCAAACATATGGAAGAAGGTACTCTGGTCGGATGAGACAAAATTTGAGCATTTTTGGCCATCAAGGAAACCGCTGTGTCTGGCGCAAACCCAACACCTCTCATCACCCCGAGAACCGCTTCCCCACTGTGAACCATGGTGGTGGCAGCATCATAGGGATGTTTTCATCGGCAGGGACTGGGAAACTGGTCAGAATTGAAGGAATGATGGATGGCGCTAAATACAGGGAAATTCTTGAGGGAAACCTGTTTCAGTCTTCCAGAGATTTGAGACTGTAACAGAGATTCACCTTCCAGCAGAACAATGACCTTAAGCATACTACATAAGCAACACTCGAGTGGTTTAAGGGGAAACATTTAAATGTATTGGAATGGCCATAGTCAAAGCCCAGACCTCAATCCAATTGAGAATCTGTGGTGTGACTTAAAGATTGCTGTACACCAGCGGAACCCATCCAACTTGAAGGAGCTGGAACAGTTTTGCCTTGAAGAGTGGGCAAAAATCGTAGTGGCTAGATGTGCCAAGCCTATAGAGACATGCCCAAGAGACTTGCAGCTATAATTGCTGCAAAAGGTGGCTCTACAAAGTATTGACTTTGGGGAGGGGGGGGGGGGAGTTGAATAGTTAGACACGCTCAAGTTTTCTGTTTTATGGCTTATTTCTTGTTTGTTTCACCCCCAAAAAAATATTTTGCATCTTCTCTCTCTCTCTCTCTCTCTCTCTCTCTCTCTCTCTCTGATATGACATTTTCCTTCATCAACCTCACTCCTATTGACTATTGAGTTTACATAAAGTTTTCTTGAATGAGTAAAAATAAAAACCCTAACCTTGTAACCACATTTATGACACAGTCACGTTAAAAAATAACTATTTTCAAATGTTTATTTCAATACTCTATAATCAATTTCCCATTTCCAAAGCAAACGTCAAGGGTCACATTGGTTGTGGCTTGCACAGGTAAGATGACTTAAGGTAATGGTTAGTTAGCGAGCGAGCGAGAGAGAGAGAGAGAGAGAGAGAGAGAGAGAGAGAGAGAGATAATCAGAGACAGAGACAGAGACAGTGACAGTGACAGGTAATGACTTTGGTTATCAATGGTAAAAACATACCATGGTACCACAGAGGCAAACTGATGTCAGAGTGTACACACATACACACACAACACACAGACACACATACAAACATGAACACAAAGGAGAACAGAGAACAAGCTGCCCAAAGGATGTAGCTTGTATGAGTGTGCCTCTGCTTGAATTTGCTGTGTGTGTGTTTGTGGGTCCCTCAGCTAGCCCTTGACATTTCCTTGACATTTGTTGACATTTCTAATGTGTTGCAGAGCCATGTAAAGCAGAGGAACTAACTGTGAGTTCATCAAAAGTGGTCTGAGAATACTGATGACCAAATGTCACCAGGCCCTGACCATCTGGTGTGGCCCAGTTACAGAGGTGAAGGACTGGAGTCAATTTAGTCATTATACACTGAGTGTACAAAACATCAGCAACTCCTTCCTATTATTGAGTTGCACCCCTTTTTGGCCTTAGAACCACCTCAATTTGTCGGGGCATGAACTCTACAAGGTGTCGAAAGTATTCTACAGGGATGCTGGCCCATGTTGACTCCAATGCTTCCCACATTTGTGTCAAGTTTGCTCGATGTCCTTTGGGTGGTGGACCATTATTGATACACACGGGAAATCGTTGAGTGTGACAAACCCAGCAGCGTTGCAGTTCTTGACACACTCAAGCCAGTGCGCCTGTCACATACTACCATACCCCGTTCAAAGGCACATCAATCTTTCGTCTCGCCCATCCACCCTCTGAATGGCACGCGTACACAATCCATGTCTCACTTGTGTCAAGGCTTAAAAATCCTTCATTAACCCGCCTCCTCCACTTCATCGGCACGGATTGAAGGGGATTTAGCAGACATCAATAAGGAATCATAGCTTTCACCTGGTCAGTCTATGTCATGGAAAGAGCAGGGGCGCTTAATGTCTTGTGCACTCCGTGTACAGTCATGCTGGGGTTATGTTGTGGTCATTAACTGGTCATTATCATTGTCAGACAATAGATGGGGGCGCTGTCTCCAAAAGGATTGGAATTTAATAAAGGTTGAATGAGATTTCATATGGTCGTCTTCATGGTCTCCTTCACTAAGGTCTCACTTATTCTCTTGGTTTTTGTAGTTGTTTTTTCACCTGTCTCGGTCCAGCCTATAGTGCAATGTGTCTTTGAGATTGCAGTTAGTTAACTATTACGGTAAGCCTGCTTGAAAGAATATAGCATTATGACACCATACAAGGCACAGTTTACAGTAATATCACCAGGAAGTCATCGTGAACTTCATACTTCACAGAGCAAAAAATCAACGGGGCACACATTCTTTTGTAATGTTGTCTTTATTCACGTCAATGAAATTACGACCAACTAGCTAGCCTTTCTGATGGAAATTATATGAAGGAATTTTATCTTCAGATGCCGGGCCGGAGCGGACTGTTATTGTTAGCATATGGTAATGATCACTCTCTCTGTAAGAGAAGACAAGACTGCCTAACTGGAGGTATTTATAGACCTCAGTCCTTCCCAGAACTCTTGCTCCCTACAAAACTATAATCTAATACCCATCCCTCCATCTTCAGAAGAGATGGGAGATTGGGAGAGCGATGGAGAGATGAGAACAGAAAGATAGAAATATGTTAGGCTTAGAACGAACAGGACAAGTTATCAAGTCCACTGAGAGAGTGGAGGAAGTCCACTTCTGGAACAGAATGAATGCATTTTGGCTGGAATTCTTTCTGTTTTTTTCTGACTTTGAGGACATTTCTGTCAGTCTTGCCTTTGTTTAGTTGTGTTTGCCGTGACTAATTGAATCATCGTCGAAATGTGATTGTTTCTCAAATCAATATCAAAACCCTAATCTTCCCAAACATAAAGAGAACGATGCATCAATCATAGTGCAATATTTTAATTTAGTTAGATTTTGCCTTTAGAGTGACATACACACGCAGGCTTGCACAGACACACGCAGACACACATTGACACAGTGATGTCTTGGCTTGCCCTCCTGGCTAACAAACACTTCGAATAAATCTCTCTGCTGTGATCTATGGGGCTAATATTTCTCTCTCGCATACACAGATTTAACCACTCGTCAGCAAAGGGTTATTATTGAGAATTTGATTACTGTGTTCATTGACTGACTGTCATGTCAAGGTCCTAGGTTGGGATCATATCAATAAAGAGAAGACACAGGGAGTCCATACTTGCGAACTCTTGCTTAAACCTCTGGCTTAAACCTTTGTCTTAAAATTTTAGCTGGTACAGTGCCTTGTGAAAGTATTCGGCCCCCTTGAACTTTGCGACCTTTTGCCACATTTCAGGCTTCAAACATAAAGATATAAAACTGTATTTTTTTGTGAAGAATCAACAATAAGTGGGGCACAATCATGAAGTGGAACGACATTTATTGGATATTTCAAACTTTTTTAACAAATCAAAAACTGAAAAATTGGGCATGCAAAATTATTCAGTTAATACTTTGTAGTGCCACCTATATTGACTACGTCCATCCTAGCTCGCACAATAATGTCTTAATTGAAATGACGGATTATGCTTGTCGTCCCCTTTATGCCATAGTTTGTACATCTCAATTGTCATTATAAACCACATTTGTGGTCAGCCATATCAGCTATGTTTTTTAAAAGGCAGTAAATGAGGCTGCCAGACAAGGCTCTGCTGACAGCCAGGTGGAGCAGTGGTAAGATGTTAGGACTGCTTGACGTAGCACCGTTTGTTACCTTTATAGTGCAATTCATGTATTGTTTAGTGTTGTGTACTGGCTTTGCCCAATGCATCCTACTTTTATTCATTTTTGAACCACCAAGATTTATATGCTAAAATCACCACAGTATTGAACCAGGGTAACTATTTAATAATAAATAGAGATGAAACCATCTGGACAAGAGAAACAAAACAACATCAATGCAGACACAGGGAGGAAACGGAGGAAGTGACAGATATAGGGGAGGTAATCAATGACGTGACGGAGTCCAGGTGAGTCCGATGAAGCGCTAGTGCGCATAACGATGGTGACAGGTGTGCGTAATGAGGAGCAGCCTGGTGGCCTCGAGCACCAGAGAGGGGGAGCAGGAGCAGACCTGACACCTGATGTGAATGTATTATTAGAGTAGATACATCACTAGCAGGACATGAAGCTAGGGAAAGGGTGTAATGGGACATTCCAGGTGAACAAAGAGGAGAGCATTCCTTGATAACATAATTTTGGTTTTAATTACAAGTTGCAACAGGGAGACATCTCCAGCACAGAAGCAGAGAAAATGTCTAATGGGCCTTCTCTGAGAAGGCCCTTAAATATTATCACTCAGCACCAACTGCCCTGTAAACACCAGCACGAGAGGCTTGTAGGAAGTCACAACATCAGCTGCTACAGAATCACACTGTGTCACAGATACAGTACATTATCAGTGTGCCCTTGGCTCAGTCTGGCGTCAAACTTTGATCATAACACTCAACATTGGCAGACATTTGATACTGGCAGTTAAACTGGTCAAAGGCAGGAACATCAGTAATTAGTTACAACAGGTTACTGTAGACTAACAAGTGTAAACTACTTAATGAAATATTGTACTGAAACATGCAACGTTAACTCCTGTTTCTGTTTCCCCAAGGGAATGCATCTGTGTGCCTCTCTTTCTGCACATACAATCATGCTTATTACATATTAATCCATATCAACAGCAAATCAAATACAGCAAAACAACTCATTCAATAATTAGGGTTTAACCGGGGTGTGGACATGAAGCTAGGGTTAGGATTTACCCTGATCCTAGATCTGTAGTTAGCTTCAAGACCTCAAACTGCAAGTGAAAAGATTGATAAACTGCAAGTCAAATTCCTTTTTGATGAAGTTTGTAGACTCAAAACAGGGCTGTGACCACAGGGAACATGGATAAAAGCTGGGGAT
Source organism: Oncorhynchus mykiss (assembly GCF_013265735.2). Taxonomy (NCBI): domain Eukaryota; kingdom Metazoa; phylum Chordata; class Actinopteri; order Salmoniformes; family Salmonidae; genus Oncorhynchus; species Oncorhynchus mykiss. Next base: position 9,174,514 of record NC_048584.1, on the reverse strand, counting down.
CCTTTTTCATCTGGAGGTTTTGCAGCGGAAAGCAAATATTTGCCCAGCTCCTCGTTATTGTGGTCGTAAGTCTTCCCAGATCGCTGGGCAAGAACTGATGGTCGGCCAAACTGTGGACCTCTCTCTCTCTCCTTCCCTCTTCCTCTCGCTCGCTCTCGCTCTCTCTCTCCCCCTCTCTCTCTATTACTATCTCTCTCTCATTTTCTCTTCCTGTCACTCTGTCACTGTCTCTGTCTCTGATTATCTCTCTCTCTCTCTCTCTCTCTCTATTACTATCTCTCTCTCTATTACTATCTCTCTCTCATTTTCTCTTCCTGTCACTCTGTCACTGTCTCTGTCTCTGATTATCTCTCTCTCTCCCCCTCTCTCTCTATTACTATCTCTCTCTCTATTACTATCTCTCTCTCATTTTCTCTTCTTGTCACTCTGTCACTGTCTCTGTCTCTGATTATCTCTCTCTCTCTCTCTCTCTCTCTCTCTCTCTCTCTCCCCCTCTCTCTCTATTACTATCTCTCTCTCTCTATTACTATCTCTCTCTCGTTTTCTCTTCCTGTCACTCTGTCACTGTCTCTGTCTCTGATTATCTCTCTCTCTCTCTCTCTCTCTCTCTCTCTCTCTCTCTCTCGCTCGCTCGCTAACTCTCTGTCTCTCTAATGATGTGTGAATTGGTTGACAGGGGGAAAAGACCAAACTGGAAAATCCCCAAGAGATCAGATCTGTCAGGGATAACACACACCCCACACATGAGAAAAACACACACAGATGGACACACACAAACTCACCTTGTAACACTTTTCTGCTACATCCATCCAACATCTGAGACGTCCTTAAGATGTGTGAGGACGGGATTGGGACAGCCTGGCTTTGAGGGGTTATGGAGATTACTGTACACCTCTAACATCTGGTACCCCGTCTGTTTCCCCTACTCTCTGATCTGGCTCCTATCAAAGACCCACTGCGAATCAGACAGCAGAATTTACATAGGGGTCGCCCCTCATGCAACGGAACGTACAAACACACACCATACTGTAGACTAAGTACACCAAACATTAGGAACACCTTCCTAATATTGAGTTGCACCCGTCCTCCCCCTTTCGTAGGGGCATGGAAGCCTCAATTCGTAGGGGCATGGACTCTACAAGGTGTCGAAAGCGTTCCACAGGGATGCTGGCCTACGTCGACTCCAATGCTTCACACAGTTGTGTCAAATTGGCTGGATGTCCTTTGGACCATTCTTGATACACACGGGAAACTGTTGAGCATTAAAAACCCAGCAGCGTTGCAGTTCTTGACACAAACCGGTGCGCCTGGCACCTAGTACCATACTCCGTTCAAAGGCACTTAAATATTTTGTCTTACCCATTTCCCCTATGACTGGCACACATTCACAAACCATGTCCCAATTGTCTCAAGGCTTAAAAATCCTTCTTTAACCTGTCTCCCCTCCCCTTCATCTACACTGATTGAAGTGGATTTAACAAGTGACATCAATAAGGGATTCACCTGGTCAGTCTATGTCATGGAAAGAGCAGGTGTTTGTATACTCAGTGTACATACATACACCCACGAACTCAGACCCACACACATTCAAAGAGGCCAGAGCAAAGGGGGGGTTGCAGATTAAAGAGGAAGACAGAGGTTGAAGCAGAATGCCTGGACAGGAATAAGTATAAGAGGGTGATCCATCAGTCACAGAGAGGATGAAGGAGAAGGAGGAGGATGAATAGCAAACGGAAGAAGATAAGAGGAAATAGGGAACTAAAAATGAGGGTGGGAAGAAAGTACAAAAGAGAGGGAAGAGGCCATGGAGAACAGTGGAGAAAAGCAGAGGAAGAGGTGTATGGGACACATAATACACAACCCCAAAAAGACAAACACACAAACACGTGTAGGCACACACCGTATGAAAAATATGCACGCTCACTCCCTCCTAGTGTCCACACTCAAACTTTTCCATCATCCAAATCATTTCAAACACACACTTGACAGGAGTGGAAATATTGATCTCCCTTTCCGCCGCTCATTTCTCTGGGAAATTAACTAGAAGACAGATGCCGAGCCTGAACCTTGTATTTAATCTTCATTGGGGAATATATCATCTAGAAACACAACTTCTAATTCTGGTCCCCGTGATGGAAAAGCAGGCACCCCGTCAAACTAGTGTGTGTGTGTGTGTTTGTGTGTGTGTGTGTGTGTGTGTGTGTACAAGACAGAATAGTAGAGATTAAACATCACATGAACAAATAATCACTTCTGTTCTTTTTTATTTAGACGATCAACATGAGTCCTGGTGTGAGACGCTGGGTTGGAACACGTGCAGACTTCTATTGAGAGAAGCAGGCCAGAGATTTTCACGACTTCTGACAATAAAGTCACGTTCTTGTACTGTACAAATCATGTAGTATGCATGTGTGTATTTGTGTTTGCGTGTGTGTGTGTGTATTTGTGTTTGCGTGTGTCTGTGTGTGCGCGTGCATGTGATTGTCAGGTGCATGTGTACAGGTCCTAGCCTCTTTGCTCTCATTTGGGGGGTAGCAGCTGTCTCAACTCTCTTCCCTCTTTCCTCCCCCTCACAGCAATGGGGTGATGCCTGCTTAGGTCAGATGTACCTGTGCCCACCCCTCCAACACACCCCTTCCCACCCTCGGCTGTCAGGAGTAACAATGTGATGTTGACCTAACAAGGGACGGGGGGTGGGGGGTGGGGGGAGCTGAAATGAAACAGATCTTTCGCCAGTCTTTCAGACAGCTGTCTGCTGGACAGAAGAAGAAAATAAAGAGAGATGGGGAAAAAAGTCACCTGACAAGGTATAAAGGCCCACCAAAGTTTTGTGAAGGTTTGTTAGAAGAACAACATGAAAAATAAAGTTACGTCTTTGGCGGAAATGCCAAGATGTGTTTTACTCACTAAATCAGAGGAGGCTGGTGGGGGGGGAGCAATAGGAGGACGGGCTCATTGTAATGGAATACATGGAATGGTATCAAACACATCAAACATATGGAAACCCAATGTTTGACTCTGTTTATTCCATTCCAGCCATTACAATGAGCCCATCCTCCTATTGCTACACCCAGCAGCTTCTTCTGGACTTCATGGTTCGCTAATATTAAAATGGAGAGGGAAAGAAATTATGAAAGAGAGTGATGATAAAAAGCCTTTGTTGAAAAGATGAGGGAGTAAATGAGTCAAAAGGGAGTAGAGAGACAGAGAGCGGCGGAGAGAGAGAATGAGGGAGGGAGAGAGAGAGAGACTGAGGGAGGGAGAGAGAGAGAGACTGAGGGAGGGAGAGAGAGAGAGACTGAGGGAGGGAGAGAGAGAGAGAATGAGGGAGGGAGAGAGAGAGAGACTGAGGGAGAGAGAGAGACTGAGGGAGAGAGAGAGAGACTGAGGGAGGGAGAGAGAGAGAGACTGAGGGAGAGAGAGAGAGAGAGACTGAGGGAGAGAGAGAGAGAGAGACTGAGGGAGAGAGAGAGAGAGACTGAGGGAGGGAGAGAGAGAGAGAATGAGGGAGGGAGAGAGAGAGACTGAGGGAGGGAGAGAGAGACTGAGGGAGAGAGAGAGAGAGAGAGAAGGGAAAGAAATGGGCCGATAAGAGTGGCAAAGAAGGGCGTGAAATAGATAGAAAAAAAGGACAGCAGGATAGGAGAAAAGAGGGAGTATGTAGAAATAAAAAATGAGACTTAATGTAATGAATGGTGTGACTAAGACATGTAAACCAGAGGATAATTAGAGATTATTAATGTGGCTGCTTTCCAGACTATAGCACTGCGCTTCATTAGGTAATATGCCATTAACGTACACACACACCAAGCACACACTAAACACCAAGCACCAAGCGCGCACACACACACACACACACACACACCATTAACGAAGCAAGTCAAGGGCTCAAAGGATACCTTCATTACAATATATCATCCATTTCTGTACTTTCACTGTCGTTCTCACTCTTAATTTAATGTTGCGTCTCTCCTCATTTCTGTCTAATGCTCCATTTTTCCCCTTTCATTCTGTTCTTGTGCTTTCCCATCATGTCACTTCTTTAAGTAAAGAATATTCCAGATGGGCCTTATGCAACATTACAGCTTCATTGCTTCTAATGGCTGAAGGGTGTGTGTGTGTGTGTGTGTGTGTGTGTGTGTGTGTGTGTGTGTGTGTGTGTGTGCGTGCGTGCGTGCGTGCGTGCGTGCGTGCGTGCGTGCATGTTGCTGACTCATTGTTCAGTATTTTGAGAGAGCCTGATGTCCAGGGACAGGTTGTCAATACTATACAATACATATAATCACTGTTCCTTTAACTGCCTGAGGGAGTGCCCTTACATTTTTTGGGGCGGAAAATACACGTGGTTTTCGGACACATGTATGAACACACGTTTAAACAAATCACGTGAAAAATGTAAGGGCACTCTCTCAGGCAGTTAAAGGAAGGAACAGTGATTATATGTATTGTATAGTATTGATAACCTGGCCCAGGCTCTCTTAATATCCTGAACAATCAGCCAGCAACACACACATATGCTTTGGCGCGGACACATATTGGCCTATTGTGATGACACATAGAGATTTTCACGTCAATTTTTCACACGATAAAAAAAAATAATCATGGACACGTGTGAAATTTCACATGGATTTATTTTTTGCACATTCCCCAGTTGCTGCAAATTTCACCACATTTTTTGGGGGGGGTTATGGTTGGACACAGCAGCCTTTTAACCCCATATGGGCCTTGCTGGCAGGTTTCCCCCACAGCTCCCTCTGCTGGGATCTCTTGATTGTGCCAAAACTGACTGTGAAGTTCTAATTATGCCCACATGTTTGCTATTGTTGTTGTGACATTGATTGCCATTGCATTGCACGCTGAAGAAGGGCTCATACCCCAACCATTCGTGCAGCAATAAAAATATGTCAATCTACCGGAGTGGTGTCCTATTTCTGTTCTTTGGACCATATACGAGGATCCAGCACCCGATTGAAGTTTATATAAGCTGGAGTCAGGCACGTTATTCAGCTTTTCTTGCAGGCAGATGCCATTTTGTTCTCATGACAGCACTGTTCCCATGCTTTGGGACAGCGGTTAGGAGCCAAAGTGTCTGTTGATTTTTCTGTTTGGATGTTGTTGTCTGTCAGAGTAACTTTTTTTTTTTTGAAAAAGTGGGATAAGAATTAGGACATTTGGTCAAATCCACCTCCTCGAGAGCAATCAAAAATATCCACTGTATTTCCTTTGCCTCCCGCCGTGCTCCACAAGACCTTCTCCCCTCGGCTGTGATTCTCCCTCGGACACCCTACTGGAGCTCCAGTTCAGGGGCCCCACACAGCTCCCCGTCATCCCAGGGAAGGCAGCTCGTCCTGGGGTGACTTTCTCTCAGAGGCGACTGAAGGATCCTGGAGCTCTACAGGAGCCAAAAATCACAGAGCTGGAGTAGACTCAAAGAAAAAGATGAAAGAAGAGAAAGACAGCTCTGAGGGGCCCTTCTGTCTCTTTCCTTCTCCTCCTCCCTCTGCCCCTCTCTTCTTTTTCTCTTTCTCTGTTTCTTCCCTCTGCTTCCGCCCTTCAATAACAACTTTTCTTTTAATCAGTTTTTGTTTGTGAAGAAGTTGTACTAATTAGGGAGGGAAATAAAAATAAAATGAAAACAGAGGAAGAAAGGAGGAGAGGAACAAGAGGAAGAGCGTTCTCCTGTCTCTGAGGTGATATATTAGTGATCTGATCCATGCCAGACCTCTCATGAGTTGAATGAGTAGTGAGCTACAGAACCATGTCATTACCGCAGTATAAATAATACAGAACTCAAATATTCCAGTTTCAGACAGACGGTGTTCTGTATCCTAGGTTACAGAGAGTTCTTGCTGGTGGGCATATGTCAGTGCTCTTTACCCAATAGTCACATAGAAATGTCTAAATACAGTATTATACATTTTTATATCATAGTTGGTATCATACACTATTATGATGTAATTTGATACCATCCAGTTGTATTACTGTGTAATTGCCCCATCGAAGGTGTTAAGTGTTTAGATTGATATAGTTTTTTTGTTAGCCAGCTGCCTGCCTGTCCTCTATGGTTTGTATTGATGTATTGACAGATGTACAGAGACCAGCCCAGTCCAGAGCAGACCAGACTAGCCATCTCACGGGTACACCATTAGAACACAGGGTCAGGCTTGAAATCACTTTGTTTTCACACTAATGTAGGCTTACAGTAGGGTGTCGCAAAGTGCATTACAGTTCAGTAAACTGATTGTGCAATGTAATGTAAAATATAATGATCAGTGTGTACATTCAGCAATAAGTTGTCTGTGTGCCCTAAGACCCGCTGAGATCAAGCCTATAGGTATTTTATCTGGGTACTAGCATATGTGTTGTGGTCTCAGGCAGGATACACATCATTCAAACATGGTTTACGGTTCATGTAAAATCTTTGTGTTACATCTTGTCCGCACCTGGTAGTGTAACGTAATGGGCTAACAAAGTATTGAGCATTAACGTAAAGGGCTAACACAGTGTGTAGCATTAACGTAATGGGCTAAGACAGTATGTAGCATTAACGTAATGGGCTAACAAAGTATTGAGCATTAACGTAAAGGGCTAACACAGTATGTAGCATTAACGTAATGGGCTAACACAGTATGTAGCATTAACGTAATGGGCTAACACAGTATGTAGCATTAACGTAATGGGCTAACACAGTATGTAGCATTAACGTAATGGGCTAACACAGTATGTAGCATTAACGTAATGGGCTAACACGGTATGTAGCATTAACATAACGGGCTAACACAGTATGTAGCATTAACGTAATGGGCTAACACAGTTTGTAGCATTAACGTAATGGGCTAACATAGTATGTAGCATTCATGTAATGGGCTAACACAGTATGTTTGCAATAACGTAATGGGCTAACACATTAACGTAATGGGTTAATTTAACACCATAAGAAGAGAGCCGCTGAGGAGAGGAGGAGGGTGATGGGAGAGTGATCAATGAAGTCATTACCTCTGTAGGACAAAGTTCAGTCACACAGCCTGGGGAGGGGTAACAACGGGTCATTAACACACACATGTAAAGCATTTCACTGTAAGTAAAATTTGATTTGATTTTGAAATACATTTGGATGGACACACACACACGCACGCATGCACGCACGCACACACACACAGAATGGCTTGCTTTGTAGAGCAGGGCACTTGCACTGCCAAGGTTGTGGGTTCAATTCCTGTGGCCACCCATTATTTACACCTCAGCTCACCTTAGGTAAGAGAAGACATTGAGTGATCAGAGACCCATGCAGATAATGAAAGACAGAGTTTTGACTATAGAGGAGAAGGTGTCAGACAATGAGATGGAATATATAGAATGTAAAGATCTATGGCCTCATTCACGTTGTATCTGAGCAGTCCGTTGCACTGTGCCGGATGTCATTCATTTCAGTGGGGACTGTCCACAACGGAGTGGTATCGCAGAGCCCCCTTGCGGATGAAGGCTCCGTTGCGAAACGGGTGCAGCATACTTAGAATTTTTCCGAACTGTGCGTCATCATGAGTGCAGCCAGAGTCTGTCAACAGAACAGGAAGTTACCAAACCACAGATCAAGATGAAAATCTATGTTTTTTGTCAATGGCTTTATGGGATAGCTAGCTTGTAAACAATGGCCCATTCCTGTAAGGGAGTACTATTTTAATAGTAATGTTAAATAATACACATTGGCTGTTAAGCTAATTATAGGACTGTTGCCTCCCGTTTTAGTTTCTTGTGATGGTAATGCCGTTTGTTTTTGAGGATAATTATTAAGTAGAGGTCGCTAGCTACACTATCTTCAACCTAGCCTACTTTTTAGCTAGCTACAGTATCTTCAACCTAGCCTACCTTTTAGCTAGCTACAGTATCTACAACCTAGCTTACCTTTTTAGCTAGCTACAGTAGCTAGCTAGCTGGTCTGTAAGCTAGCTTGAATTGCTAGAAAGTTTTTAAAAAACAAGTTGTGTAAAAATAAATTAAATGAGACATGTTTTATTATCACCTGAAACAATGTGTCTCTCCTGTTTTGAATGAAAAGGTCATATTTTGCAATCTTCCTAAATAAATGTGATCTCTGACGAGAGACTAGGCTCTCCTCCATACTGTTGTGTGTTGTGAAACCCTATGCTTTGCCTATGCTCTCCGTCCAGTAGCGGGATGCGATTGGGTGAAGATGACGTACGGCGTGATGAATTACGCCACAATGTGTAAGGGGCATACTGGTGACGTGTCCTACAAATGTAAACTTGTTACTGTAGTCATACTAGAAGCCACATCACCAGCAGATATGACTTGAAATGAAACAAATCTAAAAACAGACCCCTTTGGAACTACCCTCTTTAGGTTGGCCCTTAATACATGTTGTGTACTGGCCTCTTTCTCTACACACACACAGAGAGAGAGAGGTAGTCGAGTGGAGAAAGTTAGCCATAATGCTCAAATGATGGATACGCTATTGGATAACTAACAGCTAGGAAGGATAGGATGGAATGGAAATGGGTTGTAGATATTGATTCCTCACCTACTCTTGGATCAATAATTTTACACAATAATGAAAATAAAGTGTTACGCAAGGCAGAGTGGTAAGATAGGGAGGAAATAAAAGAGGTGTGATTCTCTCTCGTTGTGTGTGTGTGTGTGTGTGTGTGTGTGTGTGTGTGTGTGTGTGTCTCGTTGCAAATCAAGTCATGCGGCTATCATTGATCTGAAACACAGACTCCGGAGTGTGGCTTTAACTGTACTCTAACTACTTCATGTCTCACCACAGCGTGGTAGGGACAAACTGGCTCTACATTACTGCCTTTCAATAGCTATGGTATACCAGCCAGGAAAGGAATCACTAGTGAGAAGAACATTATAATCTGAGAGAATGCACATTCAGTGCCCTAGTTTTACCTGTTCAACTCGGAGATGTTTTGAATGTGCAGCAGCAGCACTATGAAAACCTCCCCACTAAAAAAAATTCATTCCAGGACAGGCAGAGGTATCTCCCTCTGTCAGCTGAACAGACAGTGAAATAACTGACATCTAAATCCCATAGCAAAACACACTGGCTCTCTGCCTCAGGCTGTGTTGCTTCCTAAACCAACTCTGTCCTCCAGAGAGAGAGAGAGAGAGAGAGAGAGAGAGAGAGAGAGAGAGAGAGAGAGAGAGAGAGAGAGAGAGAGAGAGAGAGAGAGAGAGAGAGAGAGAGAGAGAGAGAGAGAGAGAGAGAGAGAGAGAGAGAGAGAGAGAGAGAGAGAGAGAGAGAGAGAGAGAGAGAGAGAGAGAGAGAGAGAGAGAGAGAGAGAGAGAGAGAGAGAGAGAGAGAGAGAGAGAGAGAGAGAGAGAGAGAGAGAGAGAGAGAGAGAGAGTGACACTTTTGTTTATTATCTATTTCACTCGTTTGGCAACTCGTTCACTCGTTTGGCAAGTGCCAATAAATCACTTTGAGTTGAATTGAGAGAGAGAGAGAGAGAGAGAGAGAGAGAGAGAGATCTTCCTCTTGCTGCCACCCTCACCGGCTGAACACATGCACCCCTTGCACGAGGACGCCTGGTTGCCGCGCTTTCCATCTGCCGCATTCCAGAACAGTCCTCTGCTCCTCTAGCACAAGACCAATCGAGCCGTGACATCAGTCTCGACCACATACACACAAGCGCGCGCGCGTGCACTCAAACACGCTGTATCCTATGTCGCTGGCGCTATGTTGTTAGTACATCATGTTGTTAGTACATAATATGCTTCTCAGTTGATGTGGAGGATTGCTGCTGATAACTTAAAAGTGTTATATTTGCTATTATAAGCCCTGAGTGCTGATTGGCTGACAGCCATTGTATATCAGACCTTATACCACGGGTAATCTCCACCAGCACAGCCAGAAGAGGACTGGCCACCCATCATAGCCTGGTTCCTCTCTAGGTTTCTTCCTAGGTTTTGGCCTTCTAGGGAGTTTTTCCTAGCCAACGTGCTTCAACACCTGCATTGCTAGCTGTTTTAGGCTGGGTTTCTGTACAGCACTTTGAGATATCAGCTGATGTACTAAGGGCTATATAAATAAATTTGATTTGGGTATGACAAAACATTTATTTTTACTGCTCTAATTACGTTGATAACCAGTTTATAATAGCAATAAGGCACCTGGGGGGTTTGTGGTATATGGCTAATGTAGCACGTCTAAGGGCTATATCCAGACACTCCGAGTTGCTTTGTGGAGAAGAACAGCCCTTAGCGGTGGTATATTGGCCATATACCACACCCCCTCGTGCCTTATTTATTAAATAGACTATTGGTGCAGAAATATTGTATAACACATCACACGTGTGAAGGTGACGGTGGAAACGAAGGCATCGTTTATATCACATGGAAACATTTTTTTTTCTTAAACTTCCCATAATAAACCTGTCGCCCAATCATCAAGTAGCTTTGGTTAGATACCAACACTTCCTCGCTTATCATTGGCCAATAGTTGACAATCGGATTCCAGCTGTTCCCCCTCCCTCCTGATACATTTGAGACGGACACATTTCTAGGCCAATAGAATAGTCGAATTAGATATGGTCCGTTTCTGGTTGGTGGATTGGCGGTTAGGGAGGAGAAGTTGAATCCAATTCCAGCTGTGCGTGCGTTCTGAGGAGCGGATTCTTGGTGTGGGCAGCCTCGCCGAACGAAAAGATTCAGGAGAAAGAGAGATATAGGGAGATACTTTTGTGTGGTTATGTCGGTAATAATGTGACGGAACCTTAAACACATCATTTCACACGCGCTGCACCCATACCCCGCGTATACGCAAAGGATGCCTTATGGATGTGTTATTAGAGCGGAAATGTTAAGTACTGTATTTCAATTATGAAACACTTTTAGGCTGGGGTACATACAGGCGCTAAAGCACCTCATGTTTGGATGAATGGAATGAACACCTTTGGATACTAAAACCGAGGACGAAAACGAGGAGAAACCGAATTGTTTGTTGATAGTTTTTTTGTGTATTGATTTGAGTTGAGTTGTTTTGACTGAAGTGGGAAAGAAGGGTCAGAGGGAGAGGGAAGGAATAGGAGAGCAGACGGTGGAGATTCTGCTATAAACGCCAGACCAGGATTTGTGTCTGGAATCTGACCAGGATTTAGACAGAATTCCAAGATATTACAAAGGGAAAGGTTCTATGAAGAGACCGTGGAGTTCCGAGAGAGCTCGAGACTAAAAACCATGCCTGGCGCATGATGCCCATAAACCCGCTGTAGCGACCACCTGGAAACTATACAGCCCGCAAGACGCACGCACGTACCGACTCTTTTCCTCCCCTCCTGCTCGCTCTTCTATCTTCCCTTCTTCCCTGCACGCGCGATTCGGGCTGCACTTTTGCCACGAGAATCCATCATGCGATGACTGAGCGCGCTTTGGGCACATCTACTGATTCTATTACAGGTAATACATCAACAATTACAACGATAAAATCGCCTGTGTTTGTTATTGGTTGTGTTATGTGGTTGGTTTACGCGATTCCAAAAGCAAACGAATTTCGTTTAATAATCCATTGATGTTGCTAAAACGCATGATTGAAGTTTGGAAAACAGGAGTTTGAATAATTGTTCATTTCTTAAAGATGCAGTATGGCATGTGATACAGTGTGGAGAGAAAATACACGGGGACGGGAATCCCTCTATTCAAAATTACGAGGCACTGCAGCTCAGTTGGACCCCTATCTGTTGCCAAATGTTGTGAGAAATCTGGGTGACATAGGATCATAAACAAGTGTTGATCGTTGTTAAAAACAAATACAGTAAGGTAGTGTCAAAATAACTACAGATTTTCGTTTAAAACTGACTTCTTGGGAGGTGAATGCATATTTGGGTGAAATCTAATAACGGATCCCGCTGCTCCCCACTATATTCTGCTCCAATATTTGGATTTAATTGTAAGCATATGTCTTGGAGTCCAGAAACCCTTATAAAGAATGTTATACAATCCTGGTATAAAATCTTAATAACGAGTTTTCGTTTTTCCCCAAATATCCTCTAATCTATTTGAAACTTATGCAACAAATATGAATTTATCCATCAACAATAACAATTGTCCTCCTAAATAGAATCATCCTACACACACTTTAATGATGCCTAAATATGTAGACAAGTAGTTTTTTTGTGTGCATAATCCTTCTGTCATTCTTAAACTATGTTTATGTTTTCCCCAAATGTATGGAAATAAATATGGACATATACAAGACATTATGTTGAGCGTCTTGAGACGACGTTATAGTTGAATGTTTACGCATTTCTATGTTGGTTTATTCATTTCTATGTTGGTTTATTCATTTCTACGTTGGTTTACGCATTTCTATGTTGGTTTACGCATTTCTACGTTGGTTTACGCATTTCTATGTTGGTTTACGCATTTCTACGTTGGTTTACACATTTCTATGTTGGTTTACGCATTTCTACGTTGGTGATGTTTACATTTCCTCCACCCCTCCATCTCAGGGGGTGAATGATGGATGAGGATGGGGGAAATCTCCCCGGTGACCTCCGCGCCAGGGACACAGAGGGGCGCTCCTCTCTCCCCAGAACTTTCATACGGCTCAACGACCTGTCTGGGGCCGGAGGAGGAGGCGTGGAACGCGGCGAGGTGGAGCCAGTATCACCAGGACCTGATGGACTCTCTACATCCGGGGAGGAGGCCTCGGCAGGCGGGGATGACGAGCTGCCTCACCCCACCCTGGCTCCCGTCGTGTTTTTCTACCTGAAACAAACCACCCCTCCGAGGAGCTGGTGTCTGAAGATGGTCTGCAACCCATATCCTTTTACTTAGAAATAATAGCTGTCAGTTCACTCATGTGTGCTCTGCATGGATCATGGGATCATCTCTTATATATCCATACCCACACACACATCTGTGAAGGTAAGATGCACCTGCTTTTGGTTATCCCTCTCAGATCTACGTAAGTGCCTTGGGTTTAAGTCTTGAGGTTGATTTGGGATTCAGAGTATCTGGGAAGGTCTACAAGGCTTCATGGAGATCCATGTGAAAATTATGCCTCTTATAAACTCTCTGTCTGTTAATGTTATTGCTGGCAAAGAAGTCGGAGACATTTGCCCTTAGAAGCTTATTTTTAGGTCAGATTGGTGAGTTTCAAGGATAGTAACTTCAACCTGGAGGTCGACGGACATCGGGTCTTAGTTCAGGGGCCAATCCATGGCTTGCACCTATCGATTTGTCCTGCTGGATATATGGTGACCTTATGAAATTGAGGTCAGATATGACCGAATATGAATATTGCTCTGCAATATGGACAATATAGCATTGGCTGCAAGGCCTTATAAAGAACAGAGGCCATATATTGATTGCTGTGTCTCGAGGGGTTGCAGGCCTATACTTGTTCATTTCACATTTCAAATGATTTGCACCTGATTTATTTTATAATTTAGCATTTTTCCTGATTAGAATTGATTGATTAATCATAATTACAGGAGGCGGTGAACATCGATGGCCCTCCACACACACACACACACACACACACACACACACGCACACACGCACACACACACACGGTTTCATCAGAATTCAGTTCTGTAGGGCTGAGAGAGGTTATGTTCTAACTCATTTCTTCACACATACCTGTGTTGTTGTTTATTGACTGCTAGCTCTGTGTTGTGTCTCTGTGTCTGCGAATGTTACAGTAGTGGAGTCTAGTCCTTTATTAAATCATACTTGAGAGAGAAACCGGTTATCGATTCAAAAGAGCACAGACCCACATTGATTTAGTTCACCCCAGATAGAGGAGAGAAGAGATATAACTAGCTTGGTGTGTGTGTGTGTTTGCATTATGGCATATATGTGGAGCATACCTAGACTTCCGTGGGTTTTTTGTGCTACAGTGGCGGTGTGTGTGTGTGTTGCGAGGTTGCAGTGTTTAGGTAGATGCTCTTGGAGCAGCAGCCCTCTGAAGGGGAAAGAATGCTGGTTTGGCATGTGTATGTGCTGGCTTACACACACTGTGATGTCTGCTGTGGACCAGTGTGTGTGTGTGTGTGTGTGTGTGTGTGTGTGTGTGTGTGTGTGTGTGTGTGTGTGAGTGAGTTGTAACACAACCCAATAGAATTGACTTCTTTCACCTGATTATCCTCTCGATGACCTTTATCTCCTCACCTCCAGTGTTAGTGTTTCTCCCTCCCATCAAAACTCTCAATGAGATGCTCGTCTCTCACTTCCTCTGTCTGTCTGTCTGAGTCTGTTTCTCCGATGTGGTTCATATATGCAGACAGTATACTCCCACACACACTCTGGATCTGCCCCCCCGCACTATCACAGAACCCTTCCTCTCTGCCGTCCGTCTCCCTCAGTCTCCCTCAGTCCTTATCAGCGGTATGCGTCGTCAGTGGGGTATTTCTCTGCTAGAAGTCACAGCCATTGCTCTCTCATGTCCATATCTGTAAATGCCAGCAGAGCTTCTCCTCTGTTCCCCTTCTACTCTGTATCAGAGGACCAGGGGCCTCCAGGGGCTTTAGGAGCCACAGGGAGGAACAAGGCCCCCAGAGGGAGCTCATTACCAGGGCCCCAATTTGAGAAGTGAGACCCTCCATCGCTGGGAACTCCTTTGACACACAGCGCTCCATAGAGAGACAGGCTGCTGAGGGCTACAGGCCCAGCACCCAGCCAAGAAAAAGGAAACAATCTGCAGGGAGACATTGACTGGCCAATCAGTTCTGACCTCTAATGCTTTGATGTTGTGCTTGTGCTCTATGAGACACGACACATTCTTTGTTCACCAGGACCCCTGTTAACTGCAGTGACATTGACGTTAGGGGGAACCTGTGCCGTACCAAACAGAGGGACAAGTGGTTGTGATGTGGCGGTAGGTAATTGAGGGGATGCTAAGTTGGCCTTTGGAGAAGTCGGAGAGGCCAAACAATGTGAGAATATACAGACCGAGCGTCAAGAGCGGGAACTGGCTGCCTGCTAAATCCCTGCTTAGAGAAACAGAGGGGGAGGGAGGGAGGAAAAGAGAGATGGAGAGCGAGAGAGCGGTAAAGAGAGCGATGGAGGGGGGAGAGAAGGAGAGAGAGAGAGATAGAGGGGCGGGGGGAAAGCAGAAGAGAGAGAGAGAGAAAGAGAGAGGGATGTCACTCCAATTATTTGACCCGCTGTGCTGCTATATGATGGCGATGTTTAACATGGTTGCAGTGTAGCCGAGACTTAAGTGTGTGTGTGTGTGTGTGTGTGTGTGTCCAGGGCTGGGTGGCTGTTATTTTGATGTATCTGCTCCATGTTTTGCCCTTTCTGTGTTTCTGTAGCGATTTAGGAAAAGGTCAGCGGTTGTGTAATACTTTATAATCTAACTGAGATCGATCTGTCTCTGTATCCCCCACAGAGCTTGTGTGTGTGTGTGTGTGTGTGTGTGTGTGCGTGCGTGTGTGCTACTGAAGTCTCATCGCTGTTCAGGATTATGAGAGAAAACTCACATAGTGTACATACCACCACACCGGGGCACACTAGAGCCAAAACTCTCCCAAACAGGGTTAGGACTCAAGAGTGAGCTGATCCTAGATCAGTGTCTACGGGCAGGATCTACAGGCAGCCCCTGGTGTCCCCTGACGGCCCCTGGCTATTGTATCCAGGGCCAGGCTAAGGTAATTAGGACCCCTGGACACTCACACTGGCATTTAGGCCTTAATGAAGGACCCCCAGGGTGTCTACATTGAGTGATGTGGGGCCCGGCGCGTTGCCAGTGTGAAATTCCCCCTCCTGGTTTTGCTAATGATGACTGCATGTGTTGGGGAGTTTGGGGAGAGAGGTCTCTGACACGCACGGACACACACACACACACACACACACACACACACACACACACACACACACACACACACACACACACACACACACACGACTCCCGTAGATGTCTCCTCTCTGTCGGACAGCAGGGTGGTGCCAAGGCCATCCTCTAAACATGGAGGAAAGGAGAGTGGGAACACATCCACATCCTCTCCCTCTCTGTCCTTCCTTGCTCTCTCTCACTTGCTCTCCGTCTCACAAACACCCCCCCCCCCCTCTCCTTCACACACACTCTCTCTCTCCATCCTTCCTCCTCTTTCTCTTCCTCCCCCATCTCTCTCCCTCCGTGTCCCTTACTGATTTAGTACCAGAGGGTTGTGTAGTCCAGTCTGCAGAGAGCGAGCGAGTGAGCTGACCAATGGCTCTCCTCTCCCTACCACTCTATCATTGTTTTGGCTGCGGTGAGAACTTAGCGCCTCACGCTAGCTCCCATGCTAATGATTTATCGCCAGTCAATGACGTTTCAGCAAGCTTGCTGCCTTCATCAGGGTTACTCTGTTATTGCACTGGTAGACTGATACGGGCCAGTATTGAAGGACACACAGTAATTGATTTGTTTTAGAGTCCCAACACTTTGGACGTTAGGTCTTAATCAATTATGGATGTTGATATGCTTTGTTTTTACGTCTCCCTTTGCTTCTTTTCTTTCCCTTTGAATCTCAATAGTTGTGTGTATTACGCTGCATTCGGAAAGTATTCAGACTTTTTCCACATTTTATTATGTTACAGTCTTATTCTAAAATGGATTTTTTTTTAAATAATGGACTCATCCATTTACACACAATACCCCATAATGACAAAGCAAAAACATATATTTTTCTGCAAATGTATTAAAAATAAAAAACTTAAATATCACATTTACATGTATACAGACCCTTTACTCAGTACTTTGTTGAAGCACCTTTGGCAGCGATTACAGCCTCAAGTCTTCTTGGGTATGACGCTAGAAGCTTGGCACAACTGTATTCGGGGAGTATCTCCCATTCTTCTTTGCAGATCCTCTCAAGCTCTGTCAGGTTGGATAGGGAGCTGCACAGCTATTTTCAGGTCTCTCCAGAGCTGTTCGATCGGGTTCAAGTCCGGGCTCTGGCTGGGCCACTCAAGGACATTCAGGGACTTGTCCCGAAGCCACTCCTGTGTTGTCTTGGCTGTGTGCTTAGGGTCATTGTCCTGTTGGAAGGTGAACCTTTACCCCAGTCTGAGGTCCTGAGCGCTCTGGAGTAAGTTTTCATCAAGAAACTCTCTGTACTTTGCTCCGTTCATCCTGACTAGTCTCCCTGCCGCTGAAAAACTTCCTTACAGCATGATGCTGCCACCACCATGCTTCACCATAGGGATAGTGCCAGGTTTCCTCCAGACTTGACGCTTGGCATTCAGTCCAAAGAGTTCCATTTTGGTTTCATCACACCAGAGAATTTTGTTTCACGTGGTCTGAGAGTCCTTTAGGTGCCTTTTGGCAAACTCTAAGCGGGCTGTTATGTGCCTTTTACTGAGGAATGGCTTCCATCTGGCCACTGGCATAAAGGGCTGATTGGTGGAATGCTGCAGAGATTGTTGTCCTTCTGGAAGGTTCTCCCATCTCCACACAGGAACTCTGGAGCTCTTTCAGAGTGACCATCGGGTTCTTAGTCACTTCTCTGACCAAGGCTCTTCTCCCCCGAATGCTCAGTTTGGCCGGGCGGCCAGCTCTAGGAAGAGTCTTGGTGGTTCCAAACTTCTTCCTTGTAACAATGATGGAGGCCTCTGTGTTCTTGGACTCATTCTTCAATGCTGCAAACATCTTTTTGTACTCTTCCCCAGATCTGTGCCTCAATGCAATTCTTTTTCTGCTCTTTATTTGTAATACATTTGCCACATTTATTTTTTTCCTGTTGTTATTTAGTCATTATGGTGTATTGTGTGTAGAATGATGAGGAAATTGTATTGTTTAATCCATTTTTAGAATAAGGCTGTAACGTAGCAAAATGTGAAAAAAGTCAAGGGGTCTGAACACTTTCTGAAGGCACCGTATCTATTTCCTTTTTTTGTGATACGTTTTTTTATTGTTGACAGTTGTTGCTTAAGTAACAGGAACATGCACAGCAAATAGACATAGTAACTTATATATGTTCGTAACATTCACAATGAATGTATTATTATTGAGATGCAGTGCCATTGGCTCACAGAGGTCAATGACATCAGAGTGCTTATATATGCTAGTAGTATCAACATAATTTCTTTATCTACTGATACATATATTATCCATTGACAGTAAAGTATATTATATGAATATGCACAAAAGGGGAAAAAAACGAAAGAAAGATATGAAAAGAAGAGAGATATGAGAGATATGAGAGAGATTAGAACATTATTTGTATTTATTTTTAGCCCATATTTTACAAAAACATTTGGGCACTGAACTACTTCCATAGGTACTGATACCGGGCTACCTTCAGACGAGTTTTGTGAGGCTGGTGAGCGTCTTAGAGCAAAACAACAACACCATGTACGTGTTTGTGTCTCAGCTATCCATAGTGGGGTCATATTGCATTGTATTTTGCATTGTATTATGTATGTGATAGGTGGTTGGGATACGACTGTGATATGTGTTTGTCTTGCCTGGGTATCTTAAGAGTAATGCACTGGCCGTTTTGTCGCGCTGGATGGGAGCATCTGCTGAATGACTAAATTGTAATGTAAATGTAGTGCTATGAATATTTATGTATTTTATTTGTTGTGTTGTTTACTGTTTGGACCCCAGGAAGAGTAGCCACTGCCTTGGCAGCAGCTATTTGGGGATCCTAATAAATAATAAAATAAATAAAATTAGTGTGTAGCCCAAACTGTTCGGACACTACAGAAAGAAGTTGGCAGATCGGCGGTACTGGTTTCAGACGAGTCCTTTGATGCTTGTAGGGATCGTAGAGCAACACGGAGAACATCATCGTACTCATACTTACTTGGCATAGGCAGGTTGTACTAGGCTCTGACCATCCTCCCCATTCTCCATCAAACTGTGCAAATCGGATTGCTATACCATATGATGTGGTTAGCGGATACGTAAAATACCTATCCAGGCGTTGTTAGATCTGGCAGGAACGTGACCAGAACCCGAACAAACCTTGGATCAACAATCTATGGGAAGAAAACCTAATAAATAACCCTCAGCAAAAATACATAAAACAGGCACAAAACCTCAATATACAATGTTCTCATTATCACTTAGCAGATCATGATGATGAACATAATTTTAAGGCAGACTTATATACCTTTGAATTATCATCACAGCAAAAAATATCCAGTAATGACATGTATGGGGCTATTTCCAAACCAAAACAGAAGAGTGGTGCGCTCGCACCTGTGCCCACCAATACTGGCACGCATTCGCGCAAACTCTAGGACTCACAGTGGAGCACGTGACAAGCCGGTGCGGTGAGGAGCGGGAACACAAAACAATCAACGATATGAAAATGAAATTAGATGAAATAAAATAAAACATCTACCACGAAAGTGTCTGAGAATGTTTATGGGTTCCTAAACACCGCATCCACTCAGAGGATCAGACAGCAGACAAATGACATGAAAGAAACAAACGTTTGCTTGACAAAATAAACTGGCAATATTAAGCGAACTGAAAGCACGTAGCCTTTAACAAGAAAGAGAGCTGTAAAATGAACATCTGGGCTTTGGAAAAACCGCATTGGTGAATTCATAACTTGTTGGGGAAATGAAATACAGGATAGATAGATGAGCATGAAACTATTCCAAGGGACGTTGGGGATGGAGCGGTAAGAGGAACAGATAGAGGTAGTGTGTATGTATCCGGTAAGTCTATAAAACAATGAAAGGTGAAGGGAACACTCAGCTAATCAGCAGAACATGTATTGTGCTCTTCTTCCTCTCTTCCTCTTCTCGAGTTAAACGCCTCGTGTTGGCTGAGAGAGAGAGCGAAATAGAGTCTGAGAGGAGGAGATAGAGGAAAGAAAGGCCCCCAGTTGGAGAGTAGAGTGGGGTTTCAGAGAGCATTTTTAAGAGGTTAAAAATGAGGCCTGTACCAGTGGAGGCTGGTAGGAGGAGCTATAGGAGGACAGTTCATTGTAATGGCTGAAATGGAATGAAAGGAACAGAGTCAAACATGTGCTTTCTATATGTTTGATGTGTTCGATAGCGCTCCATTTATTCTATTCCAGCCATTACAATGAGCCCGTCCTCCTATAGCTCCTCCCACCAGCCTCCACTGCCCTGTACCCAGCTACTTTATCTTCATATTTTCTCCCTCCTTTTCCTTTCCTCTCTCTTGTCTCTCTCGAAATTGGAGTCTTCCCCCTCTCTCTCCCGTTTCTCCCTCCACCTCTCCCTACTCTCTCTGTTCCTCTGGAGAATTTCATGCGTCTTGAGATGCTTGATGAGTCTGATCATTGCTGAGAAATGCTATGCTTATCACAGGTGTGGGCGTGTCTGTGTGCAGTGTCAGAACTACAGTACAGGATGTATGTGTCATGTATATATGTAAGTATGGTAATGACAAACGCTCTCTCCATCCCTCCAGAGGGTTGCTACATGGCATAGCCAGTCGCATGCAGTATAGCGTTACCATTGTTTGTTTAACTATTTATATGTCGTTACGCACGCAACGATCCCCTGTAGGTGGTGTGTGATGTATGTCTGTGATTCACATGGCGTGCAGACTGCAGATCTCCCTGCTATGTATTTTGGATGTGTTTGTTTTCAAAAATATGTGTTTGAGTGTGTGTTTGTTTGGGGAAAACGAGGGGAGTAAGGGGGAATCTGATACACACCCTACTTCAAAGGATATTAGAACCCTACTGTTGTCAGCAGCGGTGTGGGTTTGTGTGGGTTTGTGTGCATGTGTGTGTGTGCGTGAAGATGCTAGCCCAGTGATTGCCTTGGATGTGTTGGCCACAACACTCAATACTTTGAACAATGTTATGCAACCAACAAAGACTTCAAGACTCATTTCAAGGACTGATTCAACACAGACACATATTCCTGTTCATCAGTCAGTGAATGTGTGTTCTATAGCAGGTAAAAGAGGGCTATTCATTAAGAACAGGCCCCTTACTGAGTTCTGTATTCACAGGATAGATGTCTGTGCTACTGTGTTACTGACACCTCTCTCTCGCTCTCCCTCGCTCGCCCTTATTCCCTCTTTCTGTCGACTTCTGTCGCTATCGCTCCCTCTCTCTCCCTCTCTCTCTCCCCCCCTCTCTCTCTCGCTCTCTCTTTCGCTCTCCCTCATTCCCTCTCCCTCATTCCCTCTCTCTGTCTACATCTGCCGCTATCACTCTCTCTCTCCCTCTTCCTCTCACTCCCTCTCTCTCTCTCCCCCTCTCACTCCCTCTCTCTCTCCCCCTCTCTCTCCCCCTCTCTCTCTCTCCCTCTCTCTCTCTCCCACTCTCTCTCTCTCCCTCTCTCTCCCCCTCTCTCTCTCCCCCTCTCTCTCACTCCCTCTCTCTCTCCCCCTCTCTCTCCCCCTCTCTCTCTCTCCCTCTCTCTCTCCCTCTCTCTCCCCCTCTCTCTCCACCCCCTCTCTCTCCCCCTCTCTCACAGGAGTTGTTATTCACACATTAATTGGCACATCCAGTGTCGTCGCCACTGATTTACACACACACACACACACACACACACACACACACACACACACACACACACACACACACACACACTGATTTACTGTGTCAGGTGGTTGTCATGGCAGGTAATCTCACTGTCTCTCACTGCAGTCAATTAATCATTATACATTTTGGGCTTCAGGTCCAGCACAGTTGGTCAATCTGCAAAAGTGTTTGTTCATGTGTGTGTACATGCCTTTATGTATGCAGGTGTATCTGTCTGTCTGTCTGTCTGTCTGTCTGTCTGTCTGTCTGTCTGTCTGTCTGTCTGTCTGTCTGTCTGTCTGTCTGTCTGTCTGCCTATATACAGTGGGGAGAACAAGTATTTGATACACTGCCGATTTTGCAGGTTTTCCTACATACAAAGCATGTAGAGGTCTGTAATTTTTATCTTAGGTACACTTCAACTGTGAGAGACGGAATCTAAAACAAAAATCCAGAAAATCACATTATATTCATTTTAAGTAATTAATTTGCACTTTATTGCATGACATAAGTATTTGAACACCTACCAACCAGTAAGAATTCCGGCTCTCACAGACCTGTTAGTTTTTTTTAAGAAGCCCTCCTGTTCTCCACTCATTACCTGTATTAACTGCACCTGTTTGAACTCGTTAACTGTAGAAAAGACACCTGTCCACACACTCAATCAAACAGACTCCAACCTCTCCACAATGGCCAAGACCAGAGAGCTGTGTAAGGACATCAGGGTTAAATTGTAGACCTGCCCAAGGCTGAGATGGGCTACAGGACAATAGGCAAGCAGCTTAGTGAGAAGGCAACAACTGTTGGCGCAATTATTAGAAAATGGAAGAAGTTCAAGATGACGGTCAATCACCCTCGGTCTGGGGCTCCATGCAAGATCTCACCTCGTGGGGCATCAATGATCATGAGGAAGGTGAGGGATCAGCCCAGAACTACACGGCAGGACCTGAAGAGAGCTGGGACCACAGTCTCAAAGAAAACCATTAGTAACACACTACGCTGTCATGGATTAAAATCCTGCAGCGCACGCAAGGTCCCCCTGCTAAAGCCAGCGCATGTTCAGGCCCGTCTGAAGTTTGCCAAGGACCATCTGGATGATCCAGAGGAGGAATGGGAGAAGGTCATGTGGTCCGATGAGACAAAAATAGAGCTTTTTGGGGTAAACTCCACTCGCCGTGTTTGGAATAAGAAGAAGGATGAGTACAACCCCAAGAACACCATCCCAACCGTGAAGCATGTAGGTGGAAACATAATTCTTTGGGGATGCTTTTCTGCAAAGGGGACAGGACGACTGCACCGTATTGAGGGGAGGATGGATGGGGCCATGTATCGCGAGATCTTGGCCAACAACCTCCTTCCCTCAGTAAGAGCATTGAAGATGGGTCGTGGCTGGGTCTTCCAGCATGACAACGACCCGAAACACACAGCCAGGGCAACTAAGGAGTGGCTCCGTAAGAAGCATCTCAAGGTCCTGGAGTGCCCTAGCCAGTCTCCAGACCTGAACCCAATAGAAAATCTTTGGAGGAAGCTGAACGTCTGTATTGCCCACCGAGAGCCCCGAAACGTGAAGGATCTGGAGAAGGTCTGTATGGAGGAGTGGGCCAAAATCCCTGCTGCAGTGTGTGCAAACCCGGTCAAGAACTACAGGAAACGTATGATCTCTGTAATTGCATACAAAGGTTTCTGTACCAAATATTAAGTTCTGCTTTTCTGATGTATCAAATACTTATCTCATGCAATGAATTGCAAATGAATTACTTAAAAATCATACAATGTGATTTTCTGGATTTTTGTTTTAGATTCCGTCTCTCACAGTTGAAGTGTACCTATGATAAAAATTACAGACCCCTACATGCTCTGTAAGTAGGAAAACCTGCAACATCGGCAGTGATTCTAATACTTGTTCTCCTCACTGTATCTCCCCCATGATGTAACAATACTCATGACACCATGTTCACTATGTAATACTTCCAACAGTACTGGCCATAATACTCTCTATAGCAGGCAGTGGATCCTACAGTGTATGAGTTACTGAAGAACAGAGTTTCTCTGACCTGTCAGCATTTGTGTGTGTATATTGTGTGTGTGTTTGTGCCCTTGTGTTGTCAGTGTTTGAGAAATGTGTCTCTTTGCATTTGGACTTAAGTGAGGCACACGGTGTAACTATTCGGCAATGTGTGTCTTAATACGTGAATGCGTGTGTATCTGTGTGTGTGTGTGTGTGTGGATGTGTGTGTGTGTGTTCTTCTGGGTGGGTATGGGAATGTGCGTGTGCTGGTATTTGTTGTTGTATTTCTTTATTTGTCTTGTCAGACATGTGTAGTGCTCTTCCCCCATGACTCTAGTGGCCTAGTTAACAAATGAACATGAAGCCAGTTAAAACCACAGACTGACTCCCTATTATGTGAGGGAGGAGAGGGAGGGAGGGAGTGAGGGTGCCAGGGAGGGGAGAAGGAGAGTGGGAGGAGGGAGAGGGGGGATAAAATGAGAAAGCCAGGGAAGGGAGAGACGGAGGGGATGTCAAGAGAGGAAGAGCGGAGAAGTAGCAAGTAAAAGAATGTTAAAAGAGAGAGAAACCGAGACGGACAAAGAGGGAGAAAAATAAGAAAATAGAGAGATACCTTTACTGATGTGTTTGCATCAGTCCCTTCCCGTCTGTCTGTGTGTCTGTCCCGCTCCCCTTACACGTGTGTCTGTCCCTCACTCAGTGCTTGTGTGTGTCTGACCCTCTCTGTGTGTGTCCCTCTGAGGGCATTCCTCATTCCTCGATTTCAAACCCTCCCTTCGCTCTTTTTCTCCCCTTTTCCCTTTTCCCCCTTACTCTTTCCGTCTCTCCCCCACGACTGCCTCTCCTACCCCTGCTGTCTTTTCCTTTCTCCTCTATTCTCCCTCCTAACCTCTCTCTTTCTCCATCTTTCCCCTATTCTCCCTCCCTTCCTCCTTCCTCTCTCTCGACGTCCCTCTCTCCCTCCTCTCTCTCTGTGGGCTGCCTGTGTCGTGAGATGGCTGTTAGTTTATGTAGGCTTCTAGCCAGGATTTTCATACCAGCTTTTTCTCATTAAACCATTGTAGGAGAGGAGAGGGGGCTTGGATGCACAGAATGGCATGAGATGAGGTATGAGGAGCGGGAGGAGAAGAAGGAGAGGGGGCAAGATTGGGGAGAGAGGGAGAAGGAGGAGAGGAGAAGGAGAGGAAGGAGAAGAGTGGCGATGAAGAGACGGGGGAAAGGGAGGAAGAGAGGGAGCGATAGGGGGGAGGGAGGAGGAGAGGGAGTGATAGGGGGAGGGAGGAGGAGAGGGAGCGATAGGGGGGAGGGAAGAGGAGAGGGAGCGATAGGGGGTGAGGGAGGAGGAGAGGGAAGGATAGGGGGGAGGAAGGAGGAGAGGGAGCGGTAGGGGGGTGAGGGAGGAGGAGAGGGAGCGATAGGGGGTGAGGGAGGAGGAGAGGGAAGGATAGGGGGGAAGAAGGAGGAGAGGGAGCGATAGGGGGGTGAGGGAGGAGGAGAGGGAGCGATAGGGGGTGAGGGAGGAGGAGAGGGAAGGATACAGGGGAGGAAGGAGGAGAGGTAGCGATAGGGGGGTGAGGGAGGAGGAGAGGGAATGATTGGGGGGGAGGGAGGAGGAGAGGGAGCGATAGGGTGGTGAGGGAGGAGGAGAGGGAACGATTGGGGGGGAGGGAGGAGGAGATGGAGCGATATGGGGGTGAGGGAGGAGGAGAGGGAGAATGTACAGTATGTATGGTTTAACGTGCTATACTTGTATTGGGCATCTGAATCTGGTTACCTTGCCTCGCTTAGCTCTGTCTGCGTGCCCAGACTTACCTAATACCTAAACCCCCCTCACTCCTTTATTTCTCTCGCTCCCCCTTCATTCGCTCTCTCTTACTCCTCCCCCTTCTCCTTTCCCTCTTTAGCCATACTTTCCCTCCTACTTTATTTTAGTCAGACCTATTTGTTCTTTGATTTCCTTTTAAATAGGGGCCCCTCTTGTTTTGTTCTCCCTCCCCCCTTCTCTCTCTAGTCATATTAACCCATTTCACAACAAGCTAACAGGCAGACTGGTAGCTGTTTTATACTTCCTTTCTGCGCTCTGGTTTTTATTCTCAGGTGTATTTTATTCTTCCTCTCTTCTGTCCTCCCTCACTCTTTGTCTGAGCATATCTCCTACCCTGATTGAGGTGATTTAGGTACACATTTTCAAATATGGACAGTCCAGGGATATTTTATCCCCGAAATGACCACACCAGACACTTTTGGGCGACATAAATGGGAAACAAATAAAATAATAACAGTAGGCTACACCAACATTAGTTTCCGTTCGTACAAAGTGTTGGGTAAAATGCCACAGTAGATGTGCCGTGGTAAACTATTTCTATTTTACGGAAGGTTTGTCAAATAGATTAGTCTGCCATTAGTCTGTTAAAAAAGGTTGTTCTGATGACAATACCAACCAGAGGGCGAACAAACTGCATCTTTGATATCTTGAAAGACTTTGGTTGCAAGCAGGACTGAGGCAACACCGACATCTTTTAGGGAACGGTAATTAGGTAACCAATAATGGCTGCAATTAAGATTAGCTATGCGGGGGGGGGGGGGGGGGAGGGGGGAATTTAGCACATATTGATGGTTTAACGAGACATCAGGCTCTATTCGATCAGATCCGCTTTAGCCGACATCTGCATAGCGATTTGTTTTGGCGGTGTCGGAGGTGGAACGCCGTTAGAACTGTCCAATCCACAAGCTTCTCCTGGCGTTATACCTAAGCCGGACATTGCCATTGGCTGCACAGAGTCGCATTAAGAGAAGTTCCGTGCAGCCTTGTTTACATGTTGGAACACTGGAATGTGTGATGTAATCTACACATTGATTAAGCTCATAGAAATCCTCATTATTTCATTGATTGATTTTCAGTTTGAGCGTCACTATTTATGTATAGTCTCCACTTTCTCGTTCTGAACGTCCCCCCCCCCTCCAAAAAAAATAAAAAATCTGATATGCAGGTGTCGGCTATCGCCGGTTAACGCTAAACAGTTGATCTGATTCAATCGAGGCCATCAGCTGGCGATAATCTAGTGCCATCAATGGTTGCAATAGGCCCCATATTTGATTATATTCCAACAGGCTACATTCTGACTACCCATTAGCCTATCCATTGTCACATAATGAAAGGAGTGAAAGCTGATGATAGCCAACTGTGTTTCCCTGGCTGAGTTGATGAGCTCAGTTGATTGACAGATGTAAGCCTACTGTAGAATGATAAACTCTCCTCCAGTGTGGTTGCTCCACCACATTTTATTGTTAGGCTGTGTATAATTTGTCACTTTACTTCGGGTCGTTGGTGCGGATTGAAAGCCTGTAATGTATGGCTTTAATAGTTCATTTCATAAAAAGCTGTCAAAATGTATTTATGTATTTAAATCTATCCAAAGATGAGTCGAGCCGGGACACTCTTCTTTGATGTGTGAATCATCAGACTGTTCCTTTTACTTCTTGAAAACATTTACATAAATGCAATTAACTTGTTGGCCTAATTTAGGATATAGGCCAGGGCTCTCCGACCCTGTTCCTGGAGATCTTCCCTCCTGTTGGTTTCTTCCGACAATCCTTGCTCCTCTCCCCCATGAATCTGTCATCATCATCCATAACTTTTTAATATGAAAACGAGTCTCTTTTTTGTCAAACCACTCACCCTCGTCAGGATTCAAACTTGTGAAAGGGTTCATGTGTTAAGCCTAAACACCACAGGAGTCAAATTAGGTTATTCCCAATTAAGAGAAAGGCCTTCATTTATACATTTTAAGATCAATTTTACATCAAAAATCAAGGAAGTAATTCAAGACAGAATTGTTGGAAGACGTGAGAATGACAAATATACGCTAATTGTTTGAAATCAGTGCACATACAGTAGCACACGTGTTTATACAATGGAGCATTCAAAGACCGACAATGTAATTAAAGCATTCAGCTAAGGGCTTTTGTAACTTGAGTGAATCGAGGAAGGGAAGAATACTGTCGACCAATAAATCATTGAAATTGATTCTGTATAAGCTTGAAAAATAAGCTTAAATAAACACCACCGAGGGACAAACAAATGAACACAAATAATTACAATTATATCTAATTAACTGAAAGAAGGAGAGAGACTGATCGCTGGCTCCATCAGAAGGAGGAGGAGCAGAGGACAGGGTGATGACTGAGGAACAGCCCGAGCATAGATGTAGTGTATGTGGAGTGGAGGATGACAGAGGCCCAGCCAGGCACAGGTGTGGAGGTCCCAGATGGAGACCCAGATGGGCTGGGTTGTCACCTACGGAGCAGTACAGTCCTTCTGGCTGAATTCCTCCAGAGATATAGCCCTGGTGCACTCTCTTTCAGAACGGTGTCTCCTGAAGTGGCATGCATCCTTCAATCGAATCAAATCAAATCCCAATTTCTTCTTCATATACACCGGGTACAGCGGGGTGTAAACGGTGCAATGAAATGCTTACTTGCAAGCTACCTGTCAACAGTCTAGTGAAATATCAAAATATCAAAAGTAATAACACTAAGACAAGTGGTAAACGAATATGAAAGGTTATAAGGTAGAAGTAAAACTAGCAGCTACGGTATGTACTATGAAATGTGCCATTGTCAACAAGTAGATCAAGTGAGCAGTACAAATAAAATGTAATAAATAATAGCAGCCGTGTGTGTGTGTGTGTGTGTGTGTGTGTGTGTGTGTGTGTGTGTGTGTGTGTGTGTGTGTGTGTGTGTGTGTGTGTGTGTGTGTGTGTGTGTGTGTGTGTGTGTGTGTGTGTGCGTGTGTATGTGTGTGTGTGCGCAGCGATAGGTAGTGAGTAACAGGTGGGGGACAAGTTGTTCAGAGGATCCCTGGGTCGAGCCCAGGTTGGGAGAATGAGAGGGAGGGGAGCAATATTCAAGTCAAATGTTATTTGTCACAGACACATGTTTAGCAGAAGTTATCGCGGGTGTCGCGAAATGCTTGTGTTTCTAGCTCCAACAGTGCAGTAAAATATCAAACATGTCACAACAATACACAGACGAAACAGTCTCTCAAGGTGCATGTTGTACAGGTGGACAGCTTGTCAACGTGTTTATGGCCTGGTGGTGGATGCTCTGGTACTCTCTGCCAGACTGAAGCTGAGAGAACAGGCCTTGGCTGAAGTCTTTGGTGATTTTTCGGTGCAGCTGCCCTCACCAGGCGGTGACGCAGCCAGACAGGATGCTCTCAATGGTGCATCTGTAGAAGCTGGTGTCTTTCAGGACAAGGCTCCAATCTAGCAACTTTTTGAAGACGGGACGCTTCATGTCTGCCGTGGAAATAAGACGTTGGTAATGATCAGGTTAAGATGTAGAATGCAGTTACAGTGAGCAGATGTACATATGGAACATTCAATGAATAGTGTCTTAACCTTTACCGAACATCTCAACTTGCTCAGCACATTAGTACCACACACACACACGCACGCACGCGCGCGCACGCACGCACGCACGCACACACACACACACACACACACACACACTTGTCATTTGACAACTTGTCAAAACAAGCAACTAGCTACTTACTGTAGATTCTGTAGCTAGCTAAGTTATTAACTAGCTGATGTAGCCTAATGCACTGATCTTACCTGCTTGTGTAAGATATTCCAATCAAAACAGCAGACCACAAAACTTCTGATTTCAGATAAAAAGATAACAACATGAGACCCAAAGTCTTAAAACATTAGAGACGGAGAGGGGGGACGCTCCTCTCCTCGTTCCGACCAATACCATAGCCCTGTTCTCATCGGTCAATTCTTGGTTACTCCTTGGTTGTGCTGGTGTCTCAGATTGGTTAACGAGTGCAATTCTTGGTTACTCCTTGGTTGTGCTGGTGTCTCAGATTGGTTAACGAGTGCAATTCTTGGTTACTCCTTGGTTGTGCTGGTGTCTCAGATTGGTTAACGAGTGCAATTCTTGGTTACTCCTTGGTTGTGCTGGTGTCTCAGATTGGTTAACGAGTGCAATTCTTGGTTACTCCTTGGTTGTGCTGGTGTCTCAGATTGGTTAACGAGTGCAATTCTTGGTTACTTTTTGGATGCAGATGGCGATATGATTGGTTGTGGCAAGCAAACATGTCCTTGACTCACTGTTGTATACAAAAACCGCTTGGGGCTGAGCTGGACCCAAGGAAAGAAACAAATATCCTACTTCAATACAGCTAACTAACTAACCAAAAAAGAAAGCATTGTGTCAGGAGCTGCTCCAGAATGTCTCACAAATGTTTAATTTGGTTGAGATAAGGTGAATGAGACGACCATGGCATGTAGTTTACATAGTTTTCACGCTCATCAAACCATTCAGTGACCACTCGTGCCCTGTGGATGAGGGAATTGTCATCCTATGGAGGCATAACCAGGGTAGCCAAAATAATGGCCTGCCCAGCATTTTTATACATGACCCTAAGCAGTGTGGGAGGCTAATTGCCTCATTAACTCAGGAACCACACCTGTGTGGCAGTTACCTGTGTGTGTGTGTGTGTGTGTGTGTGTGTGTGTGTGTGTGTGTGTGTGTGTGTGTGTGTGTGTGTGTGTGTGTGTGTGTGTGTATGGTGTGTGTGTGTGTGTGTGTGTGTGTGTGTGTGTGTGTGTTGCTATGGGATGCCAGGTCTGACAGAAATCCTATTTTTAGGCCATGTGTCTGACTGGAACTTAGGTGGCAGTGACATACACCAGACTGACCACTAGCCTTATCTCACTACCACACACACACACACACACACACACACACACACACACACACACACACACACACACACACACACACACACACACACACACACACACACACACACACATACCCATGCACACACACAACCATACACACGCACACACACGCGCGTACGTTCGCTGACTGGCACACACATGCAGTCCTCTTTCTCGCCCCTCCTCTGCTCTCCCTCTTCTTCACACCCCTCTATCCCTTTCCTCGCCACCTTCCTCTCTCTTCTTCTCACCCCTCCTTTCTTCTCCCTCTGTCATCGGCGCTCTAATCAGAGATGCCCGCGCCTGTCTGGGAAGAATGGAAGAAGGGATGAGAAAGAGAGAGAGAGAGATGTCTTATTATAGATAACCAACCAGTGATATAAATACTTCTGGGGGAAGAAGGCTTATGTAAGAGTCATGATCTTTCTGGCCTCGCTGTCCAGTATGTGTGTGTGTTCTGGCCAGAGCCCTCTCACTGCCCTCTCAGTCTAGGGTTCCTCGGGTTCTCAGTCACAGGTGCTCTGAATTTGTGGCTTCTGTGTGTGTGTGTGTGTGTGTGTGTGAATGTGTGCTGCAGCCAATGCCTATCCCTCTATGTTTAGTGTCTAAATAGCTGCATCGATCATTAACTGGTTCTGTCTGAGCAGTGGAGTGTCCCCGTATTTTTGTGTGAATGTGAGTGCGTGTGTCACTATCCCTGTCGCCTCCTCTTCTCTCCAGTCCCCCTGTGGTGTTTGTACTGTCATTAAGAAATGTCCTGCAGCAAGAAGACCCCATTATTTACTGCTCATTTACGTCTGCCAACGACTGTGTGTGTGTGTGTGTGTGTGTGTGTGTGTGTGTGTGTGTGTGTGTGTGTGTGTGTGTGTGTGTGTGCTATGCATCTGTGTATTGATGTGACTTTTTATATCTGAGCGTGCGTGTTCATGTACAGTATGTTACCATCTGTGTATGTGTACGTGTGTGTGTGTGTGTTTGTATCCACTGTAATGACTTTGCCTCACTTCATTGCCCTTTACCGGATACAT
The DNA here is from genome assembly GCF_013265735.2 of Oncorhynchus mykiss. NCBI lineage: Eukaryota > Metazoa > Chordata > Actinopteri > Salmoniformes > Salmonidae > Oncorhynchus > Oncorhynchus mykiss. The sequence goes on along the minus strand of NC_048584.1, from coordinate 9,143,325 downwards.
TTTTGATCATGTCTCTGACACGACGACACACACACACACACATAAACACACAAATACACCCACACCCCCTAGGATTCAGCCCTAGCTCAAATGGCTGTGACATTTACAGTTTCCCAGTCATTACACCTAATCTCCCTCCGGGATGTGCGTGCGGCGCGCGCTTGGGTGTCGGATGGTATCGACACCCTTACAAAAAGAAGATGTCAAATTTGCAGTTCCACATGTGAAACCCCCATGTTTGACGTGTTAAAAATCGCATTTTCACATGTTTTTTTTGTTGTTGCTGTTTCACATGTTAAAAAAATGTTACATGTGAAAAATCAAGTTTGCACTTTCACACGTAAGAAACATTCACATGTGAAAATCGAACTTTCAAATTGTGGAATTGCAGTTCACAGGTGTTGGTGGTTCCTCACAGAAAAGGTGGTGTTAACATGGTTACAGTAGCAATGTTTCCACATGCGGAATTGCAAATTCTGTAATGCCATCCTGTTAAAAGCTCATTTAGCCGACCTGAGTATAATAATTCAAGTTTTTCAAAAGGAATAATGTATTTATTCCTATTATTTGATTGTTTCTGAGTGTAATTGCTGCAGGCACACACCTCTCTTCTTCTTCATTGGTCAGGGATCATTGGAAGAGGCCCAGTTAAAAGGACAGAGAAAGCTAGCGCTCTGTGTCTCCGTATTTAACAAAAAGTCAACGAGTGCGGTCAGAGTTAAATCAGGTAACTAAAAATGTGTGTTTTTTTTTATTGCACCATTCTTTATAATCGCATTGTCTGAAAGTGTTCAAAATACTCCAAATACATCATCTGTACAGCTAAAAACAACAATGCCATGTCAAAACAAGTTGACTTTGAGGTTGAAGAAAGTGTGTTTGTCAATTTACCTGATTTTGTTAACAGTAACTTTGGAGGAAATCAAGATGTCAAAATTATTGTATTTACATCAAATCAAATCAAATGAAAGGTCAATTTGAACAAATTAGTTTGACAGTCCTAGTTGACATTCAAATGTGAAAATGCACACGCAGCGAACATGAGTCGGTTATGAGTCGGTCATGGTTGCTCATGGTCACTTGATGAGGTACTGATGAGACGTTGGCGTTTCCCGGGTTCTAATCCCACCTGTTTAGCAACAAAACCGACGCGTGCACAACTACGGGACAAAACAGACGGGGTTGGCTTAGACTGTTGACAACATGTCAAATGTATTTAATCTGCGGTGTTTATTGAAAACATAATACATTTGTACAATGAGCACTTTTTAATCTCAAATACATCGTTACAGTTGTTGGTTAGCTAGCTATGGCTAATGTTTGCCATATTAGTGACATCAGTCAAAACACCTCAAAACAAGGCATGGTATCAAGAACAAGACAGAACTTGCTGAAACAAGCCACCAACGACTCCACACATGGCAGCTTCTTGTCATTGTTGCTGGCTATCTGGCCATCCAGACTCACAACATCAGACAGACTTCTGCCCCATTGAACCGTGCACATCGTTTTTGTGAAGTTGCCAGCTAACCCGTCAATTAATATCACATGTGAAATGTTAGGGAACCACATGTTTGTTTTTACCATGTGATTTGAAACTTGTGTCCGAAAAACCACTTTTTATTTCATTTTTCATTTTTTTACTTTTTATCACGTGTTCTTTTCAAGTGATTTTTCATGTTTGTTTTGTTGTATGACCATACCTAGGATCAGATTAAAGCATTTGTGTGAGCATGAGGATGATGATTACGCCGGTTAATATATACTGTAGCCCTCTTCTCTTCCGTGTATACCAGGGGCTTCGATGGGTGGGTTGATTTGCATTGGATAGGCATTTCTCAGAAGGTAGATCTCATCTGCTAGCGAGCTGTCTTGTTGTCTTTTGATCCGTAAGAGAGGGTTTCTCGATAGTTCTGCCTGTCCTACAATGCTATGGTGGAGACTGTTCTCTGGGCTTTCCAGTCTGGTGTTGTAGACACACAGGGAAACCCTGTCTGATCTCTAGAGGTTTCTATGGGGGTGGGGGTCTGTATGGGTGTGTGTACGCATAAGGGGGGGTTGTGTGTGTGTGTGTGTGTGTGTGTGTGTGAGAGAGAGAGAATGTGTGGGAGGTTATTTATATGTTTTATTTTTTATTTAACCTTCATTTAACTAGGCAAGTCAGTTAAGAACAAATTCTTATTTACAATGACGGCCTATGTGTGTACTTGGGTATCTTTGTGTGTGTGTGTGTGTTGCCGACACACAGCGTAGGGAGGGGAGCTTCGGTGCTCGGTTCGTGTTTCTCGTTAACATTTTCTGTTCAGGATTTCCTACAAGATGTGGCTACAAAACCAGTAACAGACTCTCTCCCTCTCTCTCCTTCCCTCTCTCTCTGTCTCTGTCTCCCTCGCCTTTCCCTCTCCTCGCAGAAGACAAAAAGAACGAGAGAAAAAAAAACACAGCGAGAGAAAGAAGGAAAGAAGTCTGCTTTTAATTTACTGAGAGCTGCTTGGCTGGTCCTCCCTCGCTGGGTCCTAGCTCCCATCGGCGTACTAGTGGGCTGTGCCAAGCGCCTGTTTAAAACAACACAAATTAAATTAATAAATAAAGGCAGCTCCTCTGGCACACTGGCATGGTTCTGGAACACTAGAGATTTGGTTGTGTGTTTCTTCACAATGTCTCTTCTGTTCGTTAGAAGTAAAAAGTGAATAGTCGTGCTTCTGCCTTCTGTTTTGAAGTTGTTTTGAAGTTGTTTTGAAGTTGTTTTGAAGTTGTTTTCGGTAGTGTATGTGTTTGTGACATGTGTCTGTTGGCTTGTGTGTGTGTTTGTTAGCGTGTGTAGTTTTGGCATAGTGTGGATGATAGTGTGTGTTGCACTGTGTGTGTGTAAGCATATGTGTATTTGTGTGTGTGTGTGTGTGTGTGTGTGTGTGTGTGTGTATTGGCGTGTGTGTTTTCCTTGTGCGGGTGAAGTAGCATCAGATAAGATGTTTTGGAGGAAGTTGACAGCTGAAAGTAATTAACGTGGCACATAGTGGAAAGGCCCCTCACAAAACCCACCATGTGTTACACTCAAATAGTCCCTCCCCTCACAAAACCCACCACGCGTTACACTAAAATAGGTCCCCTCCCAGACCCACCATGTGTTACACTTAACTAGCTTCCCAGTGCTTTCCATTCCACTGAGGTAGACTGTGAAGTAGTAGTGAAGGGTATACCATGGCTTAGATAATAGAGATAGGGAAATGTCTTTATATATCACTTTTCACACCAAAAGTCTTCACATGTTTTATTTGTCTCAACTAGACACACACACACTCCGCTCTGTCTGCTGGCGGTCTGAGAAGTGGGCCGTGTCTTTATCTGCAGACGTGCTGCTTTTTAATTTAATTTATGATGAGTGCACTTCAAAACCATCCCCCTAAAATGAGACGACGGGGGACCGTGTTTAACAGCGCACAGGAACTAAAATAATAAAAACAGGTAATTATCAGTCAATACAAGCGGATGTGGATTCATTTGGGTTTTACTATCTTCTTTTAATGAACAGTCATTAGACGACTTGTAGTTATGGAGGGGATGACTTGGGGATAGAGAAGGATGCTGGGCTATTCTCTATCTTCTCCGCTCACACTACTCTATCCATCCTCTCCCTCTTTCCTTCTCTGTCAGCTCCCTTCCCACTCTCTTCTCTCAACACCAAGTCCAAAAATGAATTGCTTTAATGATGGTCCAGCTGAGAGATTGAGAGAGTTTGACAAACGTAATCATGCAAGAAATTTCATCTGCTTGACCATTTCTGTCCCCCATGAAAAAAAAAGTCTGGAGAACAACTCACTCAAGCGTGAAAAAGAACGTCAGAAATGTAGGCTTGCAGGGAGGGAAAGAAGAGGTATTTGAGAAAGGAGAAAGGAGGTAAAGTGAACAGTTTGTCCAAATAGAACTCCAATTGTCCTGCTAGAAAACTAAGAATCCATTCTGATTGGCTCATCGGAGCAACTGATTGGTCAATGCTCTACTAAGGAAGCTGCGGCACAAAAGTCTACTACTGACTAGACCATGAAGGTACAGTAAATGGGGAAACTGTAAGTAAAGAGAGAGAGAGTGAAGCAGAGGGGGAGTGAAGCAGAGAGGGAGGATATTGAGAAAGAGAATGTCCCACTGGGCAAAAACTGGTTGAATCAACATTGTTTCCACGTAATTCCAACCCCAAAAATCAATGTGATGACACCGAATCAATGTGGAAAACTAATTGGATTTGCAAAAAGTAATCAACGTAAGGCCATTTCATATCTTTAACCGACATTTTTTTTTTATTGATTTCACTTTGAATTCACGTTAGTTGTCAACTCATCCAAAAACTAGAAGTTGAACTGACGTCTGTGCCCAGTGGGGTGTGTGTGTGAGTTATTAAAATAGGCCGTCCAGAGCCAGGATAATTTGACACCATGTTCACCATGAGGACATGTCACTCAACATGAACTCCATAGGGATCTGTAGGGGTCAGTCAGTTACTTTGTAAATGTACAGTTACTAGATACCTGTCCAAAATTGTAATCAGTAACGGAACTTTTGGATTACCCAAACTCAGTAATGTAATCTGATTAGATTACTTTCCCCTTGAAAGGCATTAGAAGTAGACAAAAATGAACAATTGAATGACATCTATTGCAGGATAAATCAATGTTAGAGTTTACATAGCTGGCCATAAATGGATGTTGCATTGTACCTCGTGGGTTAAGTAGGCTTTTTCGATCCCATTGCTTTCTACTTTATTACAGATAATAATACGAATAGGCTATATCTGTTAGATTTCCAGTCATTCCAATTCATTTAATATCCCTTGATCTTCAAGAATAGGACTTGGAAATATAGATTAGCCAAATTGTTTTACTTGAGCATAACCCAAAAACTAAGGACTGTTGTTTATGATTTTGTTGTCCTCATGGAGGACTGACTGGGTTCATTGATACCATTTGCTGCTCTTAGGAAATGGCATGTTTTGAGCACAACCGAAAAGTGCTATTTATATGTGAAAAGTGATTGCCATATGCTACATTTGCTACAGGCCTATTGTTTATGTTTTTGTTGGTGACACTTTAATATCTCAATAATTTGCAGCTGTTTAAGTCTGTCAAAAGTGAGCGAGTTTGAGCATGTGTCCGTTAAGCATATGGATATATTTTTCAAATGAGATTGAGCAATAAGGCTTTCCACTGGTCGCAAAAACAATGATTGATCGTTAGCTTAAACTTCTTCAATTCAACCATTATTGGGTTAAAATACACATATACATTTGTATTGGGTTCAAATACACATATATTTATGTGACCATCGGCTTCTTGGTCACCTCTCTGACCAGGCCCTTCTCCCCCGATTGCTCAGTTTGGCCAGGCGGCCAGCTCTAGGAAGTAGTCTTGGTGGTTCCAAACGTCTTTCATTTAAGTATGATGGAGGCCACTGTTTTCTTTGGGGACCTTCAAAGCTGCAAAGAAAATGTGTTACCCTTCCCCAGATCTGTGCCTCGACACAATCCTGTTCCAGAGATCTACTTATTATGTGACTTGTTATGCAAATGTTTACTACTAAACTTAGTTTGGCTTGCCATAACAAAGGGGTTGATTACTTATTGACTCAAGACATTTCAGCTTTTCATTTTTTATACATTTGTAAAAATGGGTTACAACATAACAACATAATTCCACTTTGACATTATGGGGTATTGTGTGTGGGCCATGTTTTAATTCAGGCTGTAACACAACAAAATGTGGAAAAAGTCAAGGGGTGTGAAAGGTTTCTGAAGGCACTGTAAATGGTGGTTTCTTCCCTGTCTTCTCTCTGGTGGTGGCGAGAACGATGAAGAACTATTGGCTACGTTTCTGCATTGCGGAGGCTCGTCGGAGGCCCGTTTGGCCAATCACAATGTTGAAAGACAATCCTAATTCATAGTGTGTCTGCCTTGATGTTCATAAAACTCCACGGACACGCTATCTACTCTTTCACAGTGGAACCCAGAACGATGTGTGACCACTTGGTTAAGGCGACACTGTTCTGCCGAGGACACCCAAACCAGAGTGGGCACCGCAAAGCCCAAGGAGCCCGACCCTGGACGTTGCTGTAGCCCTGCTTGGGATATTTAGCCCACGTTGGCTATTGGCCCATTTTAGCTTGCTATGTCAGGGTGGGCAATTGGATATGTGAACTGGACGAAGTTGGAAGTAGTAATGCATTTAGGTTATGGTTTATTGAGATCTATGAATACAACACATCAAAAGCTTGATTTTATGGCTTTCTAAAAATAATTTCCCCAAATTCTACCTAGTAATGACTTATGTTCACCACTGTACGTGGTCAATTGATTTGATAGCATGTTTAACCTATGCAAATACATTCTATAAATTGTTAGTTCCCCTCTATGTTTTCTTAAATTCTGTAATAGGGCATATTGTAACCATGTGTTCAAGCTAATCAAATCAACGTTTATTTATGATACAGTGTGTAAACTACACAATACAATGAAATAAAGCTCTCTTCGCAATATATTAAGGTACACTGAACAAAAATATAAACGCAACATTAAAATGTTGGTCCCATGTTTCATGAGCTGAAATAAAAGATCCCAGAAAGGTTCCATACACGTAAAAAAACATATTTCTCTCAAATTTTGTTCACTAATTTGTTTACATCCCTGTTAGTGAGCATTTCTCCTTTGCCATGATAATCCATCTACCTGAACAGGTGTGACATATCAAGAAGCTGATTAAACAGCACGGTCATTACACAGGAGTTGCACCTTATGCTGGGGACAATAAAATTCCACTAAATGTGCAGTTTTGTCACACAACACAATGCCACAGATGTCTCATGTTTTGAGGGAGCGTGCAATTGGCATGCTGACTGCAGGAATGTCCACCAGAGCTGTTGCCAGATAATTGAATGTCCATTTCCCTACCATAAGCCGCATCCAATGTCGTTTTTGAGAATTTGGAGGTACCTCCAACCGGCTTCACAACCGCAGACAACATGTAACCACGCCGGCCCAGGACCTCCACATCCGGCTTCTTCACCTGCGGGATCCTCTGAGACTAGCCATCCGGACAGCTGATGAAACTGTGGGTTTGCACAACCAAAGAATTTCTGTACAAACTGCCCGAAACCATCTCAGAGAAGCTTATCTGCGTGCTCGTCGTCCTCACTAGGGTCACTGACTGCTGTTCGGCGTCGTAACCGACTTCAATAGGCAAATGCTCACCTTCGACGGACACTGGCACGCTGGAGAAGTGTGCTCTTCACGGTAAGGGCGTGGATCAGAAAACCAGTCAGTATCTGGTGTGACCACAATTGTCTACATTTGTCAGTACAAACTTTGAATGAGGAAAGGATGACCTAAAAATATAGCACTATACCACTGGTCATCAAAGTGGTCTCTGACTTGTGGTCAGACTCGCACGGGCGGAACAAACTGAAACTCACGCCTTCTTTCGAAGCTGATTTAAAAGTTATTGAGAAAACAGAAAGTTGTCATAATCATACATTTTTGTATTGGTCCTCTGTGGGGGTCAAACTCACAACCCTGGCGTTGCAAGCACCATGCTCGGTCAACTGAGCCACACGGGACTGCATAATGGATTACATGTCATGGAGTTAGTGTGCTACAAGGCTAGGGGTCAAAGGTTACATAATCCGTAACAACCCCATAAGATGATATGTTCTTATAAAGGTATCCTCTTGACCCCTCCTCATCGCTTCCTCTCCTCTGTTCTTCCCCCTCCCCGAGTTAAACAAGATGTAGTACAAAAGCAGAAGAACAAACACACATCCAGGCACTTTTGTAGGTGAATCCATGAAAAGGTCAATAAAAACGCTGCACACTGCCGCTCATGCTCATCAGGCATCCGACTGAAGGTTCGAAACGTTGTTATAGTAAAATCATCTGGGAGCATGAGCAGCAGTGTGCGACATTTTCCTTTTTATTAAACACCATATAGCAACCTTTGACCCGTAGCCTTGTAACACACTAAGCCCGTGACCTCAGGGCCAGGGACACATCCATAACCCTAACCCAACTGACAGACAGGTAAGGGTCAAGGATGGGTGTAGTACTATTATAGATATTATACGAGGAACTGCTCAAGCCCAATCATAGTCCAAATAAATGCTACAAAAACATCCGCTTTAAAATGTAAACAGAAGTGCTAGTGAGTCATGTGAGATTATTTGAGATGTAGCACTATGTGGCTCTGGTCAAAAGTAGTTCATTCTATAGGTCGTTATCAATACAACGTCACAATAAGGTGCAGCGTTCAATTAGGGGCAAGGAGTCCCCCAGCTCTGCTAAAACCATTGACAACTGCGTGCTGTTTTCAAGGGATTGTTAAATAAATGTCAACTGTTTGGTTGTACTATCATCACCTCTTGAAGAGCGTAGTCAGTACCCCCCCCCCACCGATTACTCCATGCAAAATTATTGAGCACATTTAGCTCTACATCATCAGAGTTATACAGCAAGTAACTGCCTGCTTTCCATGATCAGTAAACATCAATTGATCATGTCACTTCAGATACGTGAGGGGAGCCTCACAATATTTGTTAATATTGGCAACCATTTATTGGATTATTTGAGTGATATAAAATTAAAGTAAACTATACCTAACAAGCATGAGTGGTTTAGGTTCATTTCCTGTCCTTCGTGGGCTCTGCCTGTCAAGCAGCAGCATTTGCCGATGTAATGTTAGCTGATCATTTTTACTTTGCAAGCTACCGGTAGAAACCTTGTACAGTTGGCTTAACATAGTGGTAAGTAGACATAATGTACTTTTTTCTCCAACCAACGAAGGCCTACCTAGCGAAGTTAGCCTTCATTAATATTTCCCTTTTTCAACATTGCTTTTGAGAGTGTTTAATCACGATTACTGCTGACATACATAATAGGCTACATTGATTGATGAACCACGTCAAATTGGCTAGCTAGTTAATAGATTATGTCAATATGGTAAGTTAACAAGCTAGCTTTAAGGGCATAAACTACTGGCAGATGTCTATATTTTCTTGCCATCTATAGTGGTGATGACAGTAGTCCGACTGACAACTTTACCATACCAGGACGAGGACTTTCTCTTTCCAAAAATCTAATCTCTGATGAAGCAAGCTAACTGGCACAGGTTGTTTGCCCTAGCTGGCTAGCTAGCTATATGCCACATGGAGAGACTACCCTCACGTATCTGAAAACACAGAGTGGAATAATGGTAAACATGTAGTTCTGACTAGGCTCTTCAAGAGGTGATGAAATTAAAACCAAATATCTTTGGAATTGATAATGACCTATAGGGAGTAGGGTGTCATGTGAGATGTCCCCCCTTCGTTGTCATACTTTAGCCATAATGAACAGAACATGTAGACCGTCGTACAGTCTGTAGCCATAATGAGTCGTCAGTTAGACTGAGACAGAAATGTCTGGGAAATACTGTATAAGCACCCTTATAAATCAGACAATCTTCTGAATTATTCAATACATTCTAACCCTGAGGAGATCTGGAGAGGGATGGAGATGGAGAGATGGAGATGGGAGGGATAGAAATATATAAATGTGCCCCCATTAGAACCCAAGTTACTGAGAGGGATGGAGAGAAGGGGAGCGAGAGGGAGGGAGGGATGGTGAGAAGGGGAGCGAGAGGGAGGGAGGGATGGCGAGAAAGGGGAAGTCAGAGAGAAGGAGAGCTGGGTGCTTTGGCATCGACTCTGGGATTTGCAATATGGTGTTTTAAAAAAAAGTGTTACTCCCCCTTCTTCCCTCTCCCTCTCCCCCCCTCCCTCTCCCTCATGTCCCCCAATAACCCTGGTCTCTTGTAACACAAGACAATTAGAATATGCACAACTACTTCTTCCCCTCTCTCTGTATTTCCCTCTATATTCTGCCCTACAAATGCAAAATGCAGTAATTATGTTGCTTTCTTTACTGCAAAATCTGACTTTTTTTTACATGTCTAGACCGACAGCAATTTCTGATATGTTCTGATCAACTGGCTTGTTCTAGTGTCGGGAAACGATCAGATCATATACTTGCCCATTACAACAGATCAAAGATTTTTTTAAATCAAATTCGTAGTTACTGTGTGTCATCTTTGTAGGACAGTCTTCCTGTCTCTTGTTATCCCTCCCTCTCCCTCTTTCCCTCTCTCTCCCCTCCTGGGTTTAGCTGATATAGGGGTGTAAAGTTATAATGGATGGATTGTGGGGGTTACTAAGGTGATAGCTTGTGAACATCAGCCTTGTTGAGATCAAATTTTGACCTATGGGCGTGGCTGTTGGGGCCCACCTGAGCACAGACACATTACAATATCTCGCTCTTTCCCCCCTTTCCCCACTCTCTCTTTTTTTCATTTCACTCCACAGGTTTTTCCATCCTTCTGGTATGCTAGCTCCCACCTTCCAGGGTTGTCATGGTGACAGTTTAAAAAAAATGTATCAGGAGCTTCTCTTCTCTTCCAGGTTTATTCCCTCCCTCCCCCCTCTTTGTTATGACCTATTTCTCTCCCTCTCTTTCTCTCCTTTCTCGCTCTCCATCCACCCAGTGGTGGGGTATGCCCTCGTGGCTCAGGGCTAGCTCAGTGAAGTGTGTATGCGTCTTTGGGTTTACTCAGTGAAGTGTGTGTAGCGGTTTCACGCTCTGCTCTCTGTGTAAAGCTATCTGTATTTCTGTCAGGGAGATGCAGGCCCCCCCCCGTACAGTAGAGGAGAGTAGACGGGGAACCCTGAGCGAGAGAGAGTGAGAGAATTCTGGGAGAGAGATGCCAGAAACTCCGAGAGGTAACCTAGCCATATTATTCTCCTGGCCCCATGAACTCATCACAACCTAGCTAAGATTCCTGAACCCTCCTGGCCTTACAGTTTGTACTCACACCAGCATTGGTTCTACTTCATACCTTTCAGACCGTCAGTACGGTTGGAAGTATGGATTATGTCCCTCGCGCTCCTCGCAGGTCGAGTAATAATAACAAAGTCAAGCCGGCGACGTGATAGCGTGGGAAGACGTGGCCCCCGCGGTTCATATAAAACCGGACATCAGACCACGCACTCTCTGTGTGTGAGTTGTGTGTACTGTCAGTCTGTCCCCAACAGCCTGTGACCTGTGGGTCAGAGTGCGAAATTCGCCCTCAGAGGCTGTGTGACAGCTCTCACCTACCTATCCCTTTAATCAGAGGATATCGGGCTTCCGTTTCTTGTGTTGACTTAGCCCACCAACTAGTATGTGTGTTGGACACCATTCTCCGGTAATAACCTTGTCAAGATATCCTCCACTGCTGTGCTCATTATCGAGGCCACCGGGCACTAGTCATCCTTCGACTATTTAAAACTCGAACGGGTCACTTCCCTATATAACCATGCCTAGGAAGGTTGTTAGCCTAGCCAGCTATAAAATGTGTATTCCCTCTCCCCTGGCATTTACTAGCATGCTACAAGCTAGCTAGCTAGCTAGCTAGTTTACCAACTCAACCTACAGTAGCTGCCACTGTGTGTCGTCAGCTAGGTTACCAATTCCACCTTAGCTGCCACTGTGTGTCGTCAGCTTGGCTTACGGCGGCCATTTGTGTGCGTTTCGGATAAATAAGCCACCTGTTCCAGCCTTCTGGTAGAACAGGTGCTGCACAGCTCCCGCCAGATTATCCATGATTGTAGCGTTCTACTCATATTGTGTATTGGGGTAGCATGTTCATTCATTCTGAGAGAACACCACATCACCAGGATGCTGGGCATGCAGGGCCGCGCTCCTCTTGTGGAGCTGAACCACAAGTAGAAGATGGTCGTGACTTGTGCCCCGCCTGGCGAATCGTTGGTCACGTGCGTGAGGCCCTTCCTGACCCCTGCAATAACTGTGCTGTCCTGCCTGTGAAGGTAAGGGAAGTGCGGCTAGCCAGAGTTGAGGGCCTGTTTTTCACACATAATTTACCAGCGTCCGCCGTTATTCGCCAGGACCCACCCAGGGCCATCAAAAGAGGGAAAGTCTACCAAACCGATGGCGCAAAAATAAGAGCCTCACTCGGAAAGGTTGAATCCTTATCCTCTGACATAGAGCAGTTAAAAATACTTTCCTTCCAGCCCCATGAGTCGGGTCCCTCTAGCGTGGGGGACGCAACAGAGAACTCCGATAGCCAGTATGATGACCTGCTGGTTACGAAGAAAGACGTCGGCTTCCGTCCAGTTCTGGATTTAAAACGGTTCAATGTTTTCTTATGTTGTGGACGGTCGACGTCCTCCAGACCGTAGCAGCAGGGGAATGGTTCACATAACCAGGACCCACCCAGGGCCACCAAAAGAGGGAAAGCCCACAAAACTGATGGCGACCCCCCGGTAAAAAAGGAAAAAAGGTTCTCCAGACCGTAACCGCATGGGAATGGTTCACGTCCCTGGACTTAAAAGATACTTACTTTCACGTTCCTGTGTTACCGGAACACAGGCACACCAGTTTGCAGTATTACCCTTCGGTCTCTCCCTGGCTCCCTGCGTCTTCACAAGATGTGTGAGCGCAGCCCTGAGCTACCACCACTTACAGGGGATCAAGATCCTTCCTTACCTCGATGTCTGGTTCATCTGCGCCTCCTCTCCCGAGTGTGCGGCCGAGGGCACAGAGCTGACACTTGACCCACGTCACTGCACTGGGTCTTATCGCGAACAACGAAAAGAGCAGTTTCAACTCCCGCACTATGAGGGCATGTATAACACCTCAGCGTGTGGACAGCTCTCTTCTTCTTCTGCAGCAATTCCAGTTGAATGCATTGGTAAAGGTATGAACCTTCCAAAAACTGATGGGCATGCCCCCGGCAGCCTCTGCGGTGACACCGTTAGGCCTACTTTCTTTAAGGCCACTACAAGTGTGGTTCAACAACCTCCACTTGGACCCCAAGCGGGACAGAAACACCAAAATACAGGTGACAAGAGCGTGCTACTCTACTCTGTGGCCGTGGAGCAAGAGAGCCTTCCTGACTACAGGTGTCCCTCTCGGATCAATTCCGGCAAGGCGGTAAGTAGTGATGACCGACGCTTCACTAACAGGATGGGGAGTAGTGTGGCAACACAGGTCTGTACGGGGAGGGCGGTGCCCCCACTGGAGGAAAGAGCACATGAACATGCTAGAACTTCAGACAGTTTACCTCGCCCTGAATCACTTTTTGCCGGTTCTCAAACACAAACATATCCTGATTCGATCAGACAATACATTGACAGTGTTCCACATCAACCATCAAGGGAGAACGAGGTCTGTACGGTCCCTACAGGTGGTCCAACAACTCTTGACATGGTCCCTACCACATCTGGTCTTCCTACGAGCCATTCATCTCCCCAGCAAGGTGAACGAGGTGGCAGAGTTATTGTCGCGATAGAAACCGCCCCCGGGGAAATGGAGACTTCACTCGCAAGTAGTGACGATGAAATGGCAGCGGTTCGGAACAGCACACGTGGACCTGTTCGCCTCAGAGCAAACATCCCACTGCTCCCTCTGGTTCTCTCTGGCAGAGTCCAAGAGCCCCCTGGGTATGGACGCTTTAGCTCACACATGGCTAGAGGTCCTACTGTCTGCTTTCCCTCCGGCTCCCCTGATCTTAGCAACGCTGCACAGGGCTTCTCAGGCTCAGCCCCCAGATGGCCAACAAGACCCTGGTTTCCAAACATCCTCAATCATCTGGGGGGAGAGCCATGGCAGCTCCCTCAGAGACAGGATCTGCTCTCACAGTTGGGATGGCAGGATATGGCATCCCAGCCCAGACCAACTACAGCTATGGGTGCGGACTCTGAAGAGCCCGACCCTCTGCTGATAGTTCTCAAGATGTTACAAGGTCAACGTCGCATCCTGCCACACCATGGGCTCTGTCATTCTTTCCAGTGGCACTGATGCGCTAATCAGAGGTTAGTAGTGCTATTCCTCGTGACCTTGTTGGTATGAGTCATCCATACTTTCAACCGTACTGAGGGTCTGAAAGGTATGATGTAGAACGGAAGTTAAGAATGTAACTATGGTTCTACGAATACCTGGAAGACCGTCAGTACTTTCTTGTCACTCTGAATCGTTTGGGCGAGAAGATTTTCTGATCTGTCGTCTGTTTTTTTTAATGAACATCGGGAGCACGTCCTCCCACGCTGTCACGTCGCCGGCTTGACTTTGTTTGTTATTATTTCTCGACCTGCGAGGAGCGCGAGGGACATAATCCATACTTCCAACCGTACTGACGGTCTGAAAGGTATGAAGTAGAACCATAGTTACATTCGTAACTTCCGCTCTGCCCATCATCTGAGAAACACTAACCACAAATATCGCAGGAAAAGAGTTAAGAGGAATTTAAGTGGTTGATTGTATTATCTGATATGTTTCTTGTCACAGAAAAATGCAGAAGAAGTCCCAGGGAACATAGAAGAGTCATACCAGGCCCGAAAATGCTATTGCAGATTTTCTAAGGAAAGTGTTGTGAAAATAGAATAAGAAGCAGAAGCTAGAGAAAGAGAGAGAAGGTGCTAATGGGACCGGTAGAGGTGATGAGATGTTGACTTGTGGAGACAAAGCTTCGCTAGCTGGCTCACTGAGCTGACAGCTTTTCTACTGGCATGACAGATCAGAGAGAGGGGGAGGGAGAGAGGGGACGAGAGAGGGGGATAGAGAGAGGGGGTAGAAAGAGCGAGAGGTGGAGAGGGGGGGTATAGAGAGGAGAGAGAATGAGACAGAGGTGGCAAGAGGGGTAGAGAGAAAGAGGGAGAGGGAGGAAGAGAAGGAGTATATGGAGTGAGATACACAATTGTGGAGATTGGAGTGGTTGAGAGGGATAAAAAACATGATGTGAGTGTGTCATACATTTCAGTGTGTGTGTGTCCCCAAAGGTGAGTCACCCATCCAGCAGTGATAGAGACTAAATGAGTGTGTGATGACTGAGCAGTGTAGCGAGAGCAGGTCTACTAATGACTGACCATAACACACTCAGCCCACAGCCATCGCTGGCCTTTAGTGAGTGTAGCCTAGGTCAACTGCACAATTCAAGATGACCTTTTCCCATTCTCTGTGTATATCTACTATATATATATCTACTTTGCTACAGTATACCCCCTCGCCGTCTGCAAAACGTTTTCACATTTGTCAACTCTCACACACACACAAAACATGTGCATATGCACACACACACGCGCGCACACACACCCCAAAACACATACCCACCTCCCACCCCCACGCACACTCACGTGAGTAGAGTAGAGCAGCCGTCCATATTTTATTTATATTTTTTATTTATCCGTTATTTTACCAGGTAAGTTGACTGAGAACACATTCTCATTTGCAGCAACGACCTGGGGAATAGTTACAGGGGAGATATAGCCTCATATAGCCTCATATATATTCTTCTATATTCCCCTGTGCTTTTGTAGTGTGTCTCATATATGAAGCCGTTGAGCAGGAGGGAGTAGGTGTGTGTGTGCGTGCGTGTGTTCATGAATACTGTAATTTTTGCTTGTAGACGTGTGTGTGTGTGTGTGTGTGTGTGTGTGTGTGTGTGTGTGTGTGTGTGTGTGTGTGTGTGTGTGTGTGTGTGTGTGTGTGTGTGTGTGTGTGTGTGTGAGTGTGTGTTTAGCACTGTCTTTATGTGTGGATGCTACTAGGAATTTGACAAACTATAAGAAAAATTCATAGACTTCCAGCTGAATTCACAATGCGCCTGCTCTGCTGCCAGCAATACTGAAATTCCACCTCGCAAGGTTTGCATTTCACCACCTTCTCATTTAACTTCTCAAAGTATTGGCATACGGGACTTCGCTGCTGTCGCTTGCCTTTCTCTGCCATTTTCCCAACTGTTAACGACAATGACATACTGGTGGAGAGTCGACTCCAAAATTATTGATTCCTTGACTCCTTGCACGTCGGCTACCGGTGTCGACTCCCATTTCTGAGTGTCAAGATTTGATTCCGCTAGGAATCGGCTCCTTGACTCCTCGGATTCAGTATTTTTGGAGCGGAGAAGACTGATTACTTTCCATACTTCCGAGAAAACAAACACTCACATCTTTCATAGAGCGCTATCTAGGGACGGCAAGAGAGGGGAGGGTCACAGTATAGGCAGGTCGGCCACCAGGCCACCAACAGAGTCAGAACCATGCACTTAGGCCTATCTATCGGTAATCAATGGCTGTATCTCGCAATGGAATGCTGCATCTCAAATGTATTGGCTTGCAATGTCTTGCAACGTCAGTAAAGCAGGGCATATCATCAGACCGAAAACTGAACACATACTCGCATCATTAGCGAAGAGAAAGAGCAAGTGAGCCAGCAACGAGGGAGAGAGAGGAGGGGGCAGGCAGAAAGAAACGTGTTCATCTGTCTTGGTAATCTGTATCCCTCAACGTCTTGCCTTGCATACCTTGCAAATCCACCAACGTATCCTAACGTTAGCCTTTTCCTCTGTGGTCTTATTTCAATTACGCAACTTTCCCCAGGCCTTTATAGCCTGTTGTCTAGTTAGGCAATAACTCGGGGAAATAATATGTTTTGTGATAACTGCACTGTGATTACCATTTTGTGGGAGAAAAAAAACACACAAAAAAAAACATATTTTCCCCAGCTAGGGATTTTTTCTTAACGATCGCAATTTCGTTGAAATGTTATAACGTTTAAACGTTCACACCCCTAGATGCTAATCTATTTGTGTATGAGATCTCCATCTCTACATTCCACCGCTCACAACAGTATAAACAGATGATGTAGCAGCTGTTTTATCATTAATGAGTAGAGAGAGCGAGAGAGACAGAGAGACAGACATAGAGAGATGGATAAAGCGGAAGAGATATGAGTTAAATGATCATGAAGATTCGTGTTAAATAGATACTTACCCAGTGATTTAAAGGATTGCTTCTCTGGGGGAATATTGTGTGTGTGTGCGTGTGTATGTGTGTTTGTGCATACATGTGAATGTGTGCTGTGTGGACGTGTTTAACTATACTTGTGGGGACCAGAAGTCCCCAAAAGAATAGTAAACGGGGAAAAAATTGACCAGCTGGGGACATTTTGTTAGTCCACAGAAGATCAAATGCTATTTCTAGGGGGCTTAGTGTTAGGGTTAGAATTAGGTTCAGGGTTAGGAGCTAAGGTTAGTTTTATGGTTAGGAGCAATGTTCCCTCAGGACTGTCACGCAGAAAAAATATCAGCCCACTCAGAGAAGCACAAGATTGAACTTCACTCAACTGTCTAGTTTTCCCCTTTGTGATTTGTGATCGAATCAATGCAATATTAGCCACTTCCATTGCAACATACCGAAACAAAAGATTTTCTTGTAAGCAGAGCGCATTGGAGTAGGATTCTTTCTATTGCATTGACAGGCACGACTCAGGCCCATACTCTACATAGACTATAACCAATCAGAGCATCAGTATCCCTATATGCAAATAGACCATTGACATATATAGATCTGTGCCATTTCACTTTGAACTGGACTATGTCTACAGCATGAGTGGTCACCAGTAAATGCAATTGTTTCGAGATCAAAGCAAGAGCTGCATGTAGCCATGTGTGTACATTTGTTTATATTCTTTGCCACTAAGCGAGTTATTAGGCCAGTTATAGCTCATTTCTTGTCAGCAATGGGTGAGTAGTTGCTTCCTACAAGAGCACAAAACGTGTGGATTTTTAAACATCTTTGAAAAGCAAGTCAGGTAAAGAGCTTTTTTTATGTCTTAAAGGGGCAGTGTTGTATTCTGCCAATAGGCAGAGCGTAGCATAGTTTGTCTGATTCTCTGTAATACTGCTATGAGAATAATAGTGAATTAATAAGTGGTGTCTTGCATCAAACAACAACATTTTCGGTCACCTCCTTGTCTGAAGCACAAGTGGATAAACAGGTTAATGTCCATCCCTACATGTTTTTTTTTCAAAAGTCTTGTTGAATGTGGGCCTACATTGAATACCACACATTGGCTGCTGTAGGCTGAATGATAGAACAGCTATTAAAATGTTATGAGATGCATTTTCGCCATATATTTGTTTATGGTAGGGCCACATTATGACCAAATAGCCACAGTAGCCTACTTGGCCACTGTTAAAACTGTAACGTAAAGTGGGTGCAGCCTCAGTGTTCACAGTAGAGTTCAGGTTTGCGCTCAGCAGACCTGAAATTTGCTCAGTGCCGAACATAATTAGAGGGAACATTGGTTAGGAGCTAGGGTTACGTTTAGGGTAAAGGTTAGGTTTTGGGGTTAAGGTTATGGTTAGGTTTAGGGGTTAGAGAAAATAGGATTTTGAATGGGACTGAATTGTGTGTCCCCACATGGTAAGTTATACAAGAGTGTGTGTGTGTGTGTGTGCGTGTGTGTGTGTGTGTGTGTGTGTGTGTGTGTGTGTGAGTACAGACAGAGTTCAACCTGGCTCTTTCTGATATGATAATGACAGTATTATGCAACTTGAGGTCATGCAGTAAGTTAGCCTCCTTTTGTCCAATAGATTGTGGCTCAATCATATCGCTCTACAGCTCTAGCCTTCAGTTAAACGAAGGGCTTTGTGTGTGTGTGTGGGTGTTTGCATGTGATGTGTGTGTGTTTCTCTGTGTGTGTGGCTGGCTTACTGGAGAGTGCAGAGATGGCTAAACATTTCTTTCTTTTGTATGAGTGTATTAGTGTGTTATGAGAGCCAGGCATCTTTTCCAGCCGTCATTTTATTTTCCTTATCTCCACTGGGGTGCAGAACATCTCAAGACAGTTTGGTAGACTACACCTACCCTGTATCATTAAGACCACAGGAAATCACAGTTTATTTCAGGACACCTACCCTGTACTATTAAGACCACAGGAAATCACAGTTTATTTCAGTTTATTTCAGGACACCTACCCTGTATCATTAAGACCACAGGAAATCACAGTTTATTTCAGTTTATTTCAGGACACCTACCCTGTACTATTAAGACCACAGGAAATCACAGTTTATTTCAGGACACCTACCCTGTATCATTAAGACCACAGGAAATCACAGTTTATTTCAGGACACCTACTCTGTACTATTAAGACCACAGGAAATCACAGTTTATTTCAGGACACCTACCCTGTATCATTAAGACCACGGGAAATCACAGTTTATTTCAGGACACCTACCCTGTACTATTAAGACCACAGGAAATCACAGTTTATTTCAGGACACCTACCCTGTTTCATTAAGACCACAGGAAATCATAGTTTATTTCAGGACACCTACACTATGGTGATGGATTACCTTTGCTGAGGGATATCATCATTTACTTCCACCATTCGTCTCTGATGATGGCGGAGTGCGTGTGTGCAGGCGGGCAGTTTGCTTTGCTAAGTATACCTTGGGGAATGTTGTGTGTATGTAGCTAAGCTATATCATGGGTGACAGTGCTGTATGCCTCTCTGCTTATGGAAGATTTAATGCTGTGTGTGTGTGTGTGTGTGTGTGTGTGTGTGTGTGTGTGTGTGTGTGTGTGTGTGTGTGTGTGTGTGTGTGTGTGTGTACAGCCCCAGCTATGCCAACCAATCCACCACTCTACCTACACACATTGTCATCCAGCACACAAACTCACACATACATAGTCCATGCATGAGGACAGTGTGGCAGACGTACAAACATGCACGCCCACTCTAAAGTATTATACTGTATGTACAGTGCATTCGGAAGGTATTCAGACCCCTAGACTTTTTATACATTTTGTTACTTTAAAGCCTTATTCTAAAATGGATTAAATTGTTAGTTTTTTCTCATTAATCTACACACAATAGTCCATAATGACATAAACTGTTTTTTAGACATTTTTGCAAATGTATTCAAAATAAAAAACTTAAATATCACATTTACATAAGTATTCAGACCCTTTACTCAGTACTTTGTTGAATCACTTTTGGCAGCGATTACAGCCTCAAGTCTTCTTGAGTATGACTCTACAAGCTTGGCACACCTGTATTTGGGGAGTTTCTCCCATTCTTCTCTGCAGATCCTCCCAAGCTCGGGCAGGTTGGATGGGGAGCGTCGCTGTACAGCTATTTTCAGGTCTCTCCAGGGATGTTGAATCGAGTTCTAGTCCGGGCTCTGGCTGGGCTACTCAAGGACATTCAGAGACTTGTCCCGAAGCCACTCCTGTGTTGTCTTGGCTGTGTGCGTAGGGTTGTTGCTGTCGGAAGGTGAACCTTCTCCCCAGTCTGAGGTACTGAGTGCTCTGCAGCAGGTTTTCATCAAGGATCTCTCTGTACTTTGCTCTGTTAATCTTTCCCTCAATTCTGACTAGTCTCCCAGTCCCTGCCGCTGAAACACATCCCGACAGCATGATGCTGCCACCAACACGATTCACCGTAGGGATGATGCCAGCTTTCCTTCAGACATGACGCTTGACATTCAGGCCAAAGAGTTTAATGTTGTTTTCATCAGACCAGAGAATATTGTTTCTCATGGTCTGAGAGTTTCTCATGGTCTGAGAATCCTTTAGATGCCTTTTGGCAAACTCCAAGCGGGCTGTCATGTGCCTTTTACTGAGGATGGCTTCCGTCTGGCCACTCTACCATAAATGTGAGATTGGTGGAGTGCTGCAGAGATGGTTGTCTTTCTGGAAGGTTCTCCCATCTCCACAGAGGAACTCTGGAGCTCTTTCAGAGTGACCATCAGGTTCTTGGTCACCTCCCTGACCAAGGCCCTTCTCCCCCTTCTCTTCCATTTAAGAATGATGGAGGCCATTGTGTTCTTGGGGACATTCAAACCTGCAGAATTTTTTTGGTACTCTTCCCCAGATCTGTGCCTCGACACAATCCTGTCTCGATGCTCTACGCACAATTCTTTCGACCTCATGGCTTGGTTTTGGCTCTGCCATGCCATCAATTGTGGACTTTATATAGACAGGTGTGTGCCTTTCCAAATCATGTCCAATCAATTGAATTTACCACAAATGGACTCCAATCAAGTTGTAGAAACATCTCAAGGATGATCAATGGAAACAGGATGCACCTGAGCTCAATTACGAGTCTCATAGCAAAGGGTCTGAATACTTATGTAAATAAGGTATTTATGTTAAAAGTACAATTTTTATCTAAACACCTGTTTGTAGATTGATGAGGGGAAAAAATGATATAATCCATTTTAGAATAAGGCTGTAACGTAACAAAATGCGGCAAAAGTCAAGGGCCTGAATACTTTCCGAATGCAGTGTAACACAGAGGCAGACTCTATCCCCCTGCCCTTATCGTTCCTTTCATCCCCTCCTCTCTCTCTGTTTCTCATTCACTCTCATTAGAAACTAGATGTACAGTACCCGTGTCTGTATAGCAGGTAACTTTATCTCTTTCAGACAGAGTTATAGTGACTCGGTGTGGAGTGCAAGGCAGAGTCAGAGGTGACCAGGTCTCGGGTCCTCCTCTCCCTCTCGCTCCATTCTTTCTCCAGTGAGTAATGGTGTTATTATTGTACAGACTGTAGACGCTGCCTGCCTGGGCTCTCTGTAGTCTGTACAGGTGTAGACATCTCTCTCCTGGAGGGGCCAAGATAGAGAGGCAGAGGCTACTGGTAGTTTGGAAATGCATCGTTAGAAGGAAGGCGAACAAGGGAAACGAGAGTGAAGAAAGAAAAGAAGGAAACATAGAAGAGAAACTAGGTGAGTATGGGATGAGGCAGACTAGATTGGAGTGAAAAGATGGATACAGAATAGAGAGAGATATAAAGAGGGAAAGGAGATAGAGATAGAGAAGACAGAAAGGGAGTGGCTGGCTCCTGGTAGCTAAGGTGGTGCTTCTGAAGAACAATAAAAACTCAACTCCATCTCTACATTCCAGAGCTGGTTGTAAAGACTCTCTGCCTCTAAACCTAGAGCAGTGCCAGTCTCTTTCCCTACATAGGCCCCTCTCCCTTCTCTTCTCCTCTTCTCCTGTATTCTCCTCTCCTTCCCTCCTCTCCCCTGCCTTCCTACTTCCCCTATCTGGTATTTTAGGACACAAAAAGCAAGGTGTTTCTGCTCTTCAACACGGTACATAAGTTAGAGCTAAGTGCTCTAGATCAGTATCCACTCTGGTCTGGTACAGTCCTATACTAGCCCCATATCTGCCAGCTGCCAGCCGATCTGATCTGACCCGGATATGAGGAAATACCTCGAATGTCTCTGATCCCAGAACATTTCCCAGATAAAAAGCCTGTGTGTGTGTACGCATACACACACACACACACACACACACACACACACACACACACACACACACACACACACACACACACACACACACACACACACACACACCAGCCCAGAGGAGAGATTGTCTAAACAAGCAACGTTGAATAGGTTCTGGCCCCGACGCAAGAACAACAAGTCATTTTGGTGTTTCCTTCGCCAGAGGGGCAAAACGAGGTCAGGGGATATAATCGCCTCAGTTGGGCTTCATTCATGGCCTGCTCTGCTCCCTCTCCGGTCCCTGCTGCCTGCCCCCAGACCCATTTCACATTCCTAGCCTTCTTTATGCAGTGTGAGATTCACCTACTGACATGATGCAGTCTGGGGTTTTTGTATACAGTTTATGTCCTCATATAGTCTAATATGCCGATAAAACAGCGACAATACAAGGATAATACAGTGATAAAACAATGATAATACAGGGATAATACAGCAAAAACACTACGATAATACGCCGATAATACAACGATAATACAGCGATAATACAGCAAAAACACTACGATAATACGCCGATAATACAACGATAATACAGCGATAATACAGCAAAAATACTACGATAATACAGCGATAATACAACGATAATACAACGATAATACAACGATAATACAGGGATATTTATCCAGCACACACTGTATATAGATTTTTTTCTATTGTGTTATTGACTGTACGTTTGTGTCCCTCTGCTTTGCTTTATCTTGGCCAGGTCGCAGTTGTAAATGAGAACTTGTTCTCAACTGGCCTACTTGGTTAAATAAAGGTAAAATAAATAAATAATAATAATAATACAGCGATAATACAGCAAAAATACTACGTAATACAGAGATAATACAGCGATAATACAGAGATAATACAGAGATAATACAGCGATAATACAGAGATAATACAGAGATAATACAGCGTTAATACAGCAATAATACTATGATAATTTAAGGATAATACAGAGATAATACAGGGATAATACAGTGATAATACAAAATAATAGAGGGATGATACAGTGATAATACAACAATAATACAGGGATAATACAGCAAATATACTACAATAATACAGGGATAATACAGGGAAAATACAGCAAAAATACTATGATAATACAGGGATAATACAGTGATAATACAACAATAATACAGGGATAATACAGCAAAAATACTACGATAATACAGGGATAATACAGCGATAATAGAGGGAAAATACTATGATAATACAGGGATAATACAGTGATAATACAGGGAAATACAGCAAAAATACTACAATAATACAGGGATAATACAGTGATAATACAACAATAATACAGGGATAATACAGCAAAAATACTATGATAAAACAGGGAAAATACTATGATAATACAGGGATAATACAGGGAAAATACAGCAAAAATACTACGATAATAAAGGGAAAATACAGCAAAAATAATACGATAATACAGCAAAAATACTACGCGAATACAGTGATAATACAGGGAAATACAGCAAAAATTATATGATAATACAGGGATAATACAGGGAAAATACAGCAAAAATACTATAATAATACAGAGATAATACAGCGATAATACAGCAAAAATACTACGATAATACAAGGATTATACAGCAATAATATAGCAAAAATACTACGATAATACAGTGATAATACAACAATAATACAGGAATAATACAGCAAAAATGCTACGATAATTCAGTAATACAGGGAAAATACAGCAAAAATACTACGATAATACAGGGATAATACAGGGACAATACAGCAAAAATAATACAGGGATTATACAGCAAAAATACTACGATAATACAGGGATACTACAGGGACAATACAGCAAAAATAATACATGGATTATACAGCAAAAATACTATGATAATACAGCAATAATACAGCGATGACGTCAGAGGTGAGTGATATCAATCAATAGTTGCAGATAGGCTCAGATCAGCTCAGCCTAGATCCACAGCTGTGCTTCGTCCAAAAAAAATGGTCTTGAACTTGTTTTAAGACCTAAATGCAGTCTGTAAATGGATTTGGGTCTGGGTCTGCATCTGTGTCCTGGCACCGCAACAGATCTGGTCACAGTCTGGATCTCAAGATTTATGGTTGTGACTCCTTAGATATCCTGGGGTGTATTCAGAACCAAATGAAAGCGAACAGAAGCAAATTAAACAGGGAGGGAGCTACCTGAATTTGTCCTATAGAAACTCTTGCTTTCGTTTCCATTTGGAGTACAGTTTTTTATGGTCTTCATGTAATGAATACACCCCTGGCCTAACTCCTAACCCCGGTGAAAACCAATCTAATCCCAATAGAGTGGCAGGAAGCCTCCTTTCACTAGACCAGGGATAGCCTTGCCTTTGGCACTATACAGATCTGCTGATCTGTCCATAATAAGGATAGGTTTAACTCCCAGTGGTAATGTGATGTATATAGTGTATTTGATACTTTTCACATGGTTTTCCCTGTGTAGCCCCAACCTAATTAACCAGGCCCTTTTTAGACAAGTGGGGGTATGGTAGGAGGTGATTAATGGGAGAAAGATGGCGTTCTATTACTGTGCGTTTATTTCATTTTAACATGCTTATGACATGACACATGGTTTCTGTCAATCTTTGCTGCCTTGCTCACTAAAAACCAACAGGTGAATTATTTTTAATAAATCTGGTACAGAAAGACCGTGCTTGGAGAGAATCATCATTACCACGTATTCCAATACCAACACCTAGATTAGTGTAGTCGCTTTTCTGGTTGTCTGTGATATCTTGTCCCTGCAGGGGAGTGTTGGTTGTTTCTGTATGGTGTTATATCCTGGGTTGACTTCCTGGTTATTAGTGTGGAGAGGCTGTGCTTTGTCTGAGGGAAGCTCTGGGTTGCATCACACTGTTTTTATTATGAAAGCACAGCACACCGATAGCCAATAGTGTGTGCAGGTGCTTGTGTGTGTGTGTGTGTGTGTGTGTGAGAGAGAGAGAGAGCTGACTCGACCCCACCTCTTTCTCTCCAGCCTATTGTTTCCATCTCAGATAGATACACACCTCTGCAAATATATCTCTCTCTTCCTAACAGTCTTTCCCCCCTCTTTCTCATTCTACCCCTTGTCTACCTCTCTCTCTCGCTCTCTCTTTATCTCTCTCTCTTCCTCCCCTCCTCCCTCTTGCTCTCACAACTCTCTCCCTCAGTCCTCTCTATTCCCCTTCCATATCCCTCTCCTCCTTTCCCCCTGCAGTGGTTCCCTGGCTGTGTAGGAATGTGGCTCCAGGCCACTAATCAATTCCCTCCTGAGTCAGTCAGACCAGAGCAGACCCACTCCTTTACTGACTATACTCCACCTCTCCCTCTCAATCCTTCTTCCCCTTTTCTCTTTCGCTCTTGGCCTGAATCTCGTTCAGCTATATATCTAGCTATATATCCTCCATATTGTCTCCATATCTCCATATTATTGAAGTAGACCAAAGCGCAGCGTGGTGAGCGTACATATTCCCTTTATTAGAAATGACGCCGACCAAAACAATAAACAATAAAAAACAACCATGACGCTGAAGGGCTATGTGCCACAAACAAAGTTAACTACCCACAATCACAGGTGGGAAAAAGGGCTGCCTAAGTATGGTTCCCAATCAGAGACAACGATAGACAGTTGTCCCTGATTGAGAACCATACCCGGCCAAAACAAAAACATATAATGCCCACCCCAAATCACACCCTGACCAAACCAAATAGAGACATAAAAAGGCTCTCTAAGGTCAGGGCGTGACACATATCACATTTCTCTCTCACTCTCTCTCTCTCTCTCTCTCTCTTTATATCCTCCATATCACATTTCTCTCTCTCTCTCACTCTGTCTCCTATTGACATGCCCCATTTTTACAATTATGTTTTCATCCCTCTCTCTTTAGCGTTTCTTACTGGCAGCTTGTTCTCTCTGTCTCTCTGTGTCCCTCATTCTTCTCCATTTTCCTCTCATTCCTTCCTCCTGTTATCTCTCTCGTTCATTCTCATTGTACACAAACACCTGCTCTTTCCATGACAGACGGACCAGGTGAATCCAGGTGAAAGCTGTGATCCCTTATTGATGTCACTTGTTACACTTGTTAAATCCACTTCAGTCTGTGTAGATGAAGGGGAGGAGACGGGTTAAAGGAGGATTTGTAAGTGCCCATGAACGGGGGGGGGGGGGGGGGGGGGGTATGGTAGTAGGTGCCAGGCGCACCGATTTGTGTCATGAACTACAACGCTGCTGAGTTTTTCACACTCAACAGTTTCCCGTGTGTATCAAGATTGGTCCACCACCCAAAAGGACATCCAGCCAACTTGACACAAGCATTGGAGTCAACATGGGCCAGCATCCCTGTGGAATGCTTTCGACACCTTGTAGAGTCCATGCCCGGACAAATTGAGGCTGTTCTGAGGGCAAAAGGGGGTGCTACTCAATATTAGGATGGTGCTAATGTTTGGTATACTCAGTGTAATTGGATATAATTTACTTTCTCTCTCTCTAACTGCCTCCCCCTCTTTGTTCTCTTTCTTCTTCACTCTATTCCACCCTTCCTCTCCCCTTGCTATCTCATTCTCTCTCGGTCTTTCTCCTCCAGTCTTTCCTTTCTCCTCTCTATCTGTGTTCTTGGAACCAGAGGGAGGTTGAGTTATGGTTATTTTGATGGCTTGGTATAGAAAGGATTGGGGACTCGGGCTAAGGAGAGGAAAGCGGGGGAAGGAGAAGAGAGATGGGGGTGGCATGTGAGTGATGGGAGCAGGGCAAGCCTTCCTAGTAAACCATAAGAACATAACTTTTTATGAATTAAAGCTGCATAGACCACCAGAGAGAGAGTGAGGAGAAATGAAGAGAGATGAGAAGAGGTCATGAAAGAAAAGGGAAATAAAAGGGAGGAATGTAAAGGAAAGCGAGTGAGTGAGTGAGTGATGGAGTCTGCTCATAAAAACAGGACATTTCTCTTCAACCCACTCAGTCTCTTGACCCAGAGGAGCAGACGACTGAAGGAATTAAACCTCAATAGACCTCCAGAGAGAGAGAGAGGGGGAGGGAGGGAGGGTAAAAAGGGTGGAGGGAGAGATGGAGAGGGAGCGTTGTAGGGAGGGAGAGGGCACTCTTGCCCTATGTTTTAGAATTAAGGGAAAGTCCCAGAATTATGTGTGGAAGTGTGCCATGAGAACGACTGTAAAAAGATGGCGATGGCCAGAGTATGTGCGCAGAGCTGGAGCGGAGCGAGTGAGCAGGGGAGCGTGCCCAATTTGACTGGAGTGCGGAGCGAGTTTCCCAAAGGCTGGAGCGCCGGCCTTCTCGCCCGCTCCAAATTCAATCCACTACCGCTCCAGTAGTGCTCACCTCACGAGCTCAGGGCATTCCCAGCCCAGCATGCATTTGTAGTCTACTTGTGTGCTGCTAATAGCCCCTTGCTTTAGCTACTGTCATGGAGTTAGCTAAATCTTTACATTAAGAAACTGATAAAACAAAGATGCAAAACGTATAGGACCAAAGAGCGAGAGAGG
Source organism: Oncorhynchus mykiss (assembly GCF_013265735.2). Taxonomy (NCBI): domain Eukaryota; kingdom Metazoa; phylum Chordata; class Actinopteri; order Salmoniformes; family Salmonidae; genus Oncorhynchus; species Oncorhynchus mykiss. The sequence continues at coordinate 9,115,692 of NC_048584.1, read as the reverse complement.
GAGTGCAGTGATGTACAGTAGTCTCCACAACTAAATGTGCCAGATACAGGGGAGGTGAGTGAGGTAATGGAGTCCAGGTGTGTCTGATGACGTGCATCCTGGACCCTCTCCCGAATCGTAGAGACGGGACAGGTCATAGGCCTGGGTGTTTTTTGAGCCTTGGCGATAGGTTTAGCGGAAAGTCGAACCTTGTGAAGAAAAGGGCTCACCTGGCTTGGCGCGGATTCAGCCTCCTCGCTGACCGTATGTACTCCAGGTTCCGATGGTCGGTGAGGATGACAAATGGTTATCTGGCGCCCTCCCGCCAGTGTCTCCACTCCTCTAATGCCAACTTCACCGCCAGGAAATCTCGATCACCGATGTCGTAATTCCTCTCTGCAGGGGACAGTTTCTTAGAGTAGTATGCACACGGATATAATTTCTGTGGATTACTCTGTCGTTGAGACAGAACTGCCCCCACGCCCACCTCTGAAGCATCCACCTCCACCACAAAGGATATCGTAGGATCTGGGTGTTTGAGCAATGGGGCGAAGGTGAAACGTCCCTTGAGTAGGCGGAAGGCCCAGTCGGCTGCTGGGCTCCACACCAGCCTACGAGGACCACCCTTGAGGACAGAGGTGAGAGGGGCGGCAACAGAGCTGAAGTTCCTGATGAAACGGCGGTAGAAGTTGGCAAAACCCCAAAAACGTTGTAACCCCTTAATAGTGGTTGGGACTGGCCATGACTTGACCGCATCTACCTTCCTCACTCCCTGCGGGCTGATTTGAAGAAAAAAAGTGTTTCCATATAGCATAGCCCCACAAAGCTGATGCTAGCTAGCCTCTTCCATAGACTTGACATGGCTGGTTAGCGAGTTAGCATCAGAGCCATCTAGTTAATATCATAGACTGTATCTAACATTGTTCAACAAAGAAATAGGTATATGTACTTGTCATGTTGGTTGAGGCTAACAGTTCAAGTTGGTAATCCAATGTTTTGAGGATAGCAGCATGGCTAGCTCCCTATCCAGAATAGATAGCAGATGACCTGCCATATCTAATGTTATCCTGATACTACATCTCTGCACTGTTCTTTTGTCATTGATGGGCTCTACATTTACCTGCATGTTCCCTGACGTTGTTCCTGCTCTTCTACGGATGCCGTCCGTTCATACAACCATAACCTGATTTCTCAATCATTCTCACTTCTTCCGATGCATTCCATATTGCCCAATGTTCCACCAGGCAGTAGCAAAACATATATAAAAAGTGCTAATTTCATTGAACAACTTAAAAAAAAAGGGTAGTAGATGTTTCCAGATCATAGTCTAGCCCAGAACTAATGAAACTGTTTCAGCATGTGCAACGTAACAACGTAAAACTGACATCACCTTAGCAAACGATTAAAAAAGCAACATAAACAATACAACACACTATAGACCTGCTACATGGCTCAAATCTAGCATTAAAAAACACGAGAAACAGAATGGACAGAGTTAAGTCTCTGTTTATTTCAGAAGATGCAACGATTGTTCATGACGAAAACATCGGATGATGACTCGGTGAAGGCGTGGTAGAGAGAAGCTCTCAGTTTCCCTCCCCATTCGTCTGTGGTGCTAGTTCCTAATAGCATTCAGAGAGTCCTGTGAACATCAACAGTCACACACACGTCATTCTGAACAGCACCATCTTCCTAATCGATCGATTCTACGTACAGTATTGGCATAATACTGTATATTAAATCTTATGTGCAACAGCGTCACCCTCTTAACCTCCATGAAGTCTATCGACATCTTTAAATATTTTCAGTCAAGCATGTTGCCATGATGCGTAGAAGGTGTTAAGGGAATATTAATCACAAATACATAGAACACTGTGTTGTTCCATGTACAACATGCTGCTTTGATCTGCATTTATCTTTTGAACCTTTAGTTTAACATCCATTTTGAGGAGGAGTGTTCATTAGACGTGGAGGTTGATTGCATGTGGATGGTGGTGGTGTGTAACGGAGGATGTCGGGTCATTCTGGAGAATGTGTCTGGCTCAGATCAGCTACACAATCGCATTGGCTAAATAATGATTTACAACACCAACACCAACACTCACTGTTCTTGTTACAAACGCGTGACTTTGTTATGACTTCACGATGACACTTGAATGAACACACGGTGGTAGGTATGTACTCACACTGATATGTGAGGCTGGCAAGATACAGCTTATACAGGTCCATGTGCCACGTCGAAAGGCTCCTGGGCCACCCACCAAGCTGCAACAACAGAAAGAAGTGGAACCCACATTGATCAGCACAGGCACACATGCAAATATGCCTAGCAACGCTGTGCGCATGTTTTGTGAACTCGTTCTGGTCAAGGTTTCGAGCAGCTGTACTCCGCGTTAACGGAAGTTTATTTAGTGCTTTATCCGGTTAACTGAAGAGTAGAGCAATGCAGGAGTCTAATCTAGAAGTGATACAAGCACGGATGAACTTTTCTGCATCATTTTTTGTGGACAAAAAACTTTCCGATTTTTTTGCAACGCTACGAAGATGAAAAAAGGCTGCTTTTTTAAATCATTTGTAAATGTTCGTCAAATCAGGGTCCAGAGTAACGCCGAGGTCCTTCACAGTTTTATTTGAGATTCATTGTCAAATCTGACAGCAGATCTCTTTGTTTCTTGGGACCTAGAACTAGCATCTCGTTTTTTTCCATGTAAAAAAAAAATAATGTCGCCCAAATAATGTCGCTCTCCTCAAAAAATTAATAGCAAGCTCTGTTACACAACGTAGATCGGCTCGGATGCTTGCTAACTAACCAGCCATGTTATTTCAATTGAAAAGATGCTAGCCAGCATTAGCTTTGTAGCGGTTATGCTATGTGGAAACGTTTGCTTTTATTATTTCCTTCATCTTTCTCACCCACGTCTTGCTGTAGCTTTCAAATTCTTTGAATGCCATTTAGTAATTTTGACTAATGTAATCCATATTTAACAACATCTCCTTCCACCAGTGTATTGGTGAAGCATGGCGACGGGCCGGAAGCTTCTTGCCAGCAGTCAAACCCCGGTAACAAGTTGAATGGAATGTTGGAGGGGCTAAAATTCAGTAGAACCCATTTAGCCTATAGGGCTCCAACAAGGGGTTCCGGAAGTGGATTCTTAATCCTCGAAACCTGTGGTGATATCAAATATTAGTGATAGCGATATTCCTGTGCAACAAAGACATTCTATTTTCTATCGAGGCTGCAAAACAATTTGTATGTTGATGTAGTACCCCTCGGTTATGAATATTTCAACACTTCAACCACTGCATCTCAGTGCAAGAGGCGTCACTACAGTTCCTGGTTCGAATCCCGGCTGAATCAAATCCAGCCGTGATTGGGAGTCCCATAGGTCGGTGCACAATTGTCCCAGTGTCATCTGAGTTTGGCCGGGGTAGGCCGTCATTGTAAATAAGAATTTGTTCTTATTAACTGACTTGCCAAGTTAAGTACATTTTAGAAAATAAGCTTTGTGGTCTGTTTTGTACAATCACAGAGAAGACTCAAGTCACGTGATCTGTTAGCAAACTTGTGATGTGCTCGCTAACAGATGACGTGACTTGTAGCTGCTCTGTGATTGGACGATACAGCAGCTATCGAGTGCCATCATATGTTTGCTAACAGACCACGTGACTTGTATCTGTTCTGTGATTGGACGATACAGACCGCAATGCTGTATTGGATTATTTTTTTTTTTTTGCCCCTTAACTCTGGGATGTACACAGTGTTTTACCCTTGACTTGTTTTCATATATTACAGTTTTTTAAAGCGATTTTTATTTTCTAATTCTAATTGTTTTACCCCAGAGATTTTTGTAGCTATTCAACATTTGGGACCTCGATGACCAGCATCTTGTTGAAATTTGTATGCTAAAAATGACTGTCCGCATCAGTTCCTGGAACCATAACCGCGGAAAGAGGGACGCGGCCTGTTGTGCAGCCCTGTTGAAAAGCTTTTCTGTCTTGTTTAGTTCAGGAAAGGGCACCATTTGGCTTAGTGCAGGATTCCAGCACAGAGATTCCAGCACTGTCCTGCCGTTTCTCTCTGTATAAAAGGCTGTCCCTGTAGATGAGGGTGTGTTCTCCTCTCTCTCTCTGTTGGGTCTGACATGAGATGTCTCTCCCACCCCCATCATGTCCCGCCTGTCCTTACCACTGAGACCGTCCCATGGTATACTCTCTCTGGAGCACTGAAACACCAAGTACCCCTCTTCTCTTCCATCTGCCTCCTCTCTCCACCCCCCCCCCCCCCCACCTCTTCTGTACTGCTTCTTTTTCTTCCCTCCCCTTGGGACCCGGCCGGTATGTGGCCTCTCTCTCTCTCTTAGTCCTTCTCTCTCCCTCCCTCTCTCTCTCTCCCTCTGCACCACTTGCATTTGTCCCTCTTTACAAAGTTCCACCCAAACAAACAGACAGATGGCCCTGGGGAGATAGACTGAGTGTCTGGGTAGGGGCTGAGTAGACTGGGCACGAGACTAGGTAGAGGGTATGCGATGCCGCCTATCTCTGAAACGCTAGACCTGGGATTTGAGCCCATGTTACGCATTCTACACAGCACCTTCAAAACCCTCTCGTTTTCGTTTACTCTGTCTCTCGCTGTGTCACCGTCACTCTCTGTTTCGCTCACTTTCTCACAATCTGTCTCTCTGTCTCTCTCTCTCGTTATCCCCCTCTCCCCTCCTGTCCGTCTCGCTCCCTCACTTTCTGTCTTCAGCTGAGAAAACACTCTTCTTCTGGCTCTGACGTCAGAGCTGCCCCAACCCCATCATCTGTGTGTGTGTTTGTGCTATAGTGACCTTCCCGAGAGGTCAGAGGCCACTATTTCTGGTTTCCCTGGAGACCTGTAAGTGAGGAAGACCAATAAGAATAGCAGGATAGGGACAAACCTCACGGCTCCTCCCGCCCAGACACCATAGACACCAACATACACTCCCGCCCAAACCATTGTCAATCAAAAAACAGATTTATTTTCATAACACCTTCGGGTCATTTCCGTGAAAAAGCCATGTTTGAATTGGTTGAAGTCAAAAGGTGATTATGCAACACTTCCTAAAAAATGACCCCTCTTCACAATGCGTCCATACTGTACATTTATCATGTTTAAAGGAGAAGTTCACTTCATTTTTTTTCGTGTGATTTTTACTTTGATTTTGATTAAACTTACCCCAACCAGCGATGCACTTCCTCATGCTGATTCTTCAGGGTTTAGATAAAACATGAACAAATGCCCCAAAAACACCCAAATACGTCCTTTTAGAAACGGCAACACTCTCAGCATAGTGATGCAGGTCCCGAGATGTCGTAGCCTACCCATGAACCGAACTTTATTCACAAAGTTAAATTCCATTTTGTGCGACTCGTGCTGTTTTCCCCCATTCAGCTGTGATATTTCTCCATGTAACCTGTACAATTTCATGTGTACAAAGTTTAAAGAACTGCATCATTTTATACTGAGAGCGTTGCCGTTTCGGAAAGGACATGTTTGTTTTATCTCAGTGAAATCGCAAAACAAAAGTGTCTGGACTCTTCTATAACATGCCATTTACATCCAAACTACAGATTTGATTCAAATAAAGTGAACTTTCTCCTTCAACATGCCTAGCAAACATTTGGGGACATAATGTCGTGAAGCAGTATGAGGCGATCACAGATGGACAGTTAGTTGTTGTCTGTCTCCATCTGTCTGTTCAATGTCTCTCCACTGCTCTCCCTTATCTCTCCCCAATGACACACTAATCACAAGCGCTTTATATACCCTCCTCTAACCCCAGACGCACACACACACAGACACACACACACACACACACACACACACACACACACACACACACACACACACACACACAGACACACACACACACACACACACACACACACACACACACACACACACACACACACACACACACTCACACCCCCTCTCAGCCAGTGTAATAGGGCAGGTCTGATAAGGTAAGTGGATGTGAAGTGTAGTTCTAATCAGGACTACGGTTCCCTAATGCCTCACTTCACTGTCCACTCACCACATCTCCACAACAAATACTACTGCTCTCTTAGATACCAGATAACCTGGGCAGACACACACAAACGCACACAAACACATGCACACGTTTTGGATGAAAACATGAAAAGGTTCTCCTCCACCATTGTGGTGAATGTTACCATTCTTATCTTATCGAGCTCTGTGCAGGTTCTTGCTTATTCTACTAAAGATCCAAATGTGTGTTTTTGGGAAAACATGGTTGGGGACAAGGGAAGGAGATGCAAATCATCTTATTGTGTTTTTGTTCTCTCTCTTTCTCTCTCTCTCTCTCTCTCTCTCTCTCTCTCTCTCTCTCTCTCTTTTATTTTATTTCTCTCTCTCTCTCTCTACTTAGTTTAATTTACCTTCCTCAGGGGATATATATCACTCTCAGACTGCACTTTGTCAGGTGAGAAAGCTGGAGAAGATGTGTTAATTTGTTGTTGCAGTTGACTCTAGCTTTAGCTTTAGCTGTAGTTCTGTCCCACACCCAGAGTGGGCTGGTAAATTAAGTGATTAATTTCCGTTTTATATCTCAACAAGCTAGGCCGAAGGAGAGGAAGAGAGAAGGAGAGATGAGAAAGAGAGGTGGTGCAGTTGGAGAGGAGGAGAGAACGAGCCCCAAATAATGGGAATGTCCTCAGGGAGAGATTTTCTACTTTTCTCGTCCATTATACTATTTTTCTATTTTTCTATTTATCTCTTTCCTCTCTCTCTCTCTGAGTCACCAGCCCATACAGTGTGGTGTATTGTCTGAGCAGGCATATTCTAGTTTAATGCTATTGTTTTATTCTCAGCTCACTGAGAGGGGGGGGGTGGGGGGTGTATGAGTGCCAGATCACAACAGCATTGTGTGTGTGTGTGTGTGTGTATGCGTGTGTACACACACTGTATGAATGTCTGCATTGCAGCCATGTCCCTAATCAAAACCATCTGCCCTCGACTCCCAACATGCAACCAAACCCTCTTTTAACCAATCGAACGTCTCCACTGCCATATATTACCCAATTACGTGTCTTGTCCTTGCGGGGCGGCTTAGGGAGAGTTCTGAGAAGCTCTGCAGCTACTGACTGCATGGTAATCACAGTGGCTTTACCACAATACCACCATGGAGACACTTTAACGTGGCTGCCTGGAGCAGAGGAGAGGGGGGGGGAGGAGGAGAGTACTTCCAGAGGCTTCCCGTACCACCTCCTCAGTAGTATGACATGATGACTTCTTAGCAAATCTGTGGAGAGTAGGGAGTGGAGAGAAGAGCTTTGCGGGCATCAGGCATATACTTATTAGGCTTCTGCGTTGCCTGAAACTGTGATTTCGTTCCGTTGTGAGACTTGAGGGCGAAGTTGTGACCGGTTCTAAGTGTATCATTCTATTATAATTTCTAATGCTGAGGTGGTTTGAGCTCTGAACTCCCGACCTCTGCGGTCGGTTGTTTCAGGTCATTACTCTTCCAGTTGATTCGTCCTGATGGCTTTAGTGACCTTATTGAGTGGCCTTGAAGATTGACTCACTGCAATTAGAACATTGGCTTAGATTTTGGCCATGTCCGAATACCCATACTTGCGTCCTAAGTAGTAGGCCGTGTGGTTATGCGGAAAAATAAAGTTTAATAGTATGCAGCGTTTCGGAAAGTCAAGTCTTTTTTTAAGCTGATTCATTCGGTATGGGGATGTGCTATCGAACTCAACGGAGAGCGGGAAACAAGTGCAATTGCTCATTCTCAGTGCGTGAAAATATAATGTTTTATATTATGGGAAGTTTTGAACATCGAGTATTGTTCATATGATTTTATACTAAAATAGGCTCTTCATCTGGCAAAATTCAGTGCACACTTTTCCACCATGCATTGGAAGAGGTGGGAAGAGGTGGGCTGGGAGTGATAAGCCCTGGTTCTGTTCAGGTTGCCAAACAACAACATTGGGAAGATGCTGTGGTGTACAAATGTAGGCTTAGTAGTTTTTGTTCTCCTTTCGCATCGTAGGCTGCATCTTTCAATTACGTGGTGCACGAAATCTAAGGAAGTCTCTAGATTTTGCTCGCATGAAGTAGAGTATATTGTGATAAACTGCAGGCCACACTACTTGCCTACAGAGTTCTCAGCTATACTTTTCGTGGCTGTTTATTTACCACCACAGACAGATGCTGGCACTAAGACCGCACTCAGTCAGCTGTATAAGGAAATAAGCAAACAGGAAACCACTCACCCAGAGGCGGCGCTCCTAGTGCCCGGAGACTTTAATGCAGGGAAACTTAAATCAGTTCTACCAAATCTCTATCAACATGTTAAATGTGCAGCCAGAGGGAAAAAAATTCTAGATCACCTGTACTCCACACGCAGAGACGCGTACAAAGCTCTCCCTCGCCCTCCATTTGGTAAATCCGACCACAACTCTATCCTCCTGATTCCTGCTTACTGATTCCTGCAAAAATTAAAGCAGGAAGCACCAGTGACTCGCTCTATAAAAAAATGGTCAGATGAAGCAGATGCTAAACTACAGGCCTGCTTTGCTATCACAGACTGGAACATATTCCGGGATTCTTCCGATGACATTGAGGAATACACCACATCAGTCACTGGCTTTATCAATAAGTGCATTGAGGACGTCGTCCCCACAGTGACTGTATGTACATACCCCAACCAGAAGCCATGGATTACAGGCAACATTCCCACTGAGCTAAAGGGTAGAGCTGCCACTTTCAAGGTGCGGGACTTTAACCCGGAAGCTTACAAGAAATCCCGCTATGCTCTGCGGCGAACCATCAAATAGGCAAAGCATCATTACAGGGCTAAGATGGAATCATTCTACACCGGCTCTGACGCTCGTCGGATGTGGCAGGGCTTGCAAACTATTACAGACTACAAAGGGAAGCACAGCCGCGAGCTGCCCAGTGACACGAGCCTACCAGACGAGCTAAATCACTTCTATGCTCGCTTCGAGGCAAGCAACACTGAGGCATGCATGAGAGCGTCAGCTGTTCCGGATGACTGTGTGATCACGCTCTCCGTAGCCGACGTGAGTAAGACCTTTAAACAGATCAACATACACAAGGCTGCGGGGCCAGACGGATTACCAGGATGTGTGCTCCGGGCATGTGCTGACCAACTGGCAGGTGTCTTCACTGACATTTTTAACATGTCCCTGACTGAGTCTGTAAAACCAACATGCTTCAAGCAGACCACCATAGTCCCTGTGCCCAAGAACACAAAGGCAACCTGCCTAAATGACTACAGACCCGTAGCACTCACGTCCGTAGCCATGAAGTGCTTTGAAAGGCTGGTAGTGGCTCACATCAACACCATTATCCCAGAAACCCTAGACCCCACTCCAATTTGCATACTTCCCAAACAGATCCACAGATGATGCAATCTCTATTTCACTCCACACTGCCCTTTCCCACCTGGACAAAAGGAACACCTATGTGAGAATGCTGTTCATTGACTACAGCTCAGCGTTCAACACCATAGTACCCTCAAAGCTCATCACCAAGCTAAGGAACCTGGGACTAAAGACCTCCCTCTGCAACTGGATCCTGGACTTCCTGACAGGCTGCCCCCAGGTGGTGAGGGTAGGTAGCAACACATCTGCCACGCTGATCCTCAACACTGGAGCTCCCCAGGGGTGTGTGCTCAGTCCCCTCCTGTACTCCCTGTTCACCCACGACTGCATGGCCAGGCACGACTCCAACACCATCATTAAGTTTGCTGACGACACAACAGTGGTAGGCCTGATCACCGACAACGATGAAACAGTCTATAGGGAGGAGGTCAGAGACCTGGCCGGGTGGTACCAGAATAACAACCTATCCCTCAACGTAACCAAGACGAAGGAGATGATTGTGGACTACAGGAAAAGGAGCACCGAGCACGTCCCCATTCTCATCAACGGGGCTGTAGTGGAGCAGGTTGAGAGCTTCAAATTCCTTGGTGTCCACATCAACAACAAACTAGATTGGTCCGAACACACCAAGACAGTTGTGCAGACGGCACGACAAAGCCTATTCCCCCTCAGGAAACTAAAAAGATTTGGCATGGGTCCTGAGATCCTCAAAAGGTTCTACAGCTGCAATATCGAGAGCATCCTGACCGGTTGCATCACTGCCTGGTACGGCAATTGCTTGGCCTCCGACCTCAAAGCACTTCAGAGGGTAGTGCGTACTGGCCCAGTACATCACTGGGGCAAAGCTGCCTGCCATCCAGGACCTCTACACCAGGCGGTGTCAGAGGAAGACCCTAAAAGTTGTCAAAGACCCCAGCCACCCCAGTCATAGACTGTCCTCTCTACTACCGCATGGCAAGCGGTACCGGAGTGCCGTGTGGTGTGTCCCACCACCCTTTTGGCAAGAATGGCCAAAAGTGTGTTTAGCATCCCCATCGCATGATCCTGAAGCCACAGACTGGCCAAACTCGGGTTTCTAAAAACAAATTCAAAAAATACATTTCAAAGGCACTAATAAGTCATTTTTCATAAGTCCCAGCCTATATGTGCAATTTATTGTCATGTTGTCTTGTCTCTGTCCTTTCCCTTCACCCTGTCTCCCTCTGCTGGTCGTGTCAGGTTACCTTTTCTCCCCTTCTTTCCCCCAGCTGTTCCCTGTCTCCTCCTAACTACCCATTCACCCCGTTCCCCACCTGTTCCCTTTTTCCCTCTGATTAGGTCCCTATATCTCCCTCTGTTTCTGCTCCTGTCCTTGTCGGATTCTTGTTTGTTTGTGTTTCATGCCTGAGCCAGACTATCGTCATGTTTGCTGTAACCTTGTCCTGTCCTGTCGGAATCTGCCGGTCTATCTGAGCCTACCTATGTTTTGTTATTAAAGAAGCTCTGTTTAAGTTAGTTCGCTTTTGGGTCCTCATTCACTCACCATAACAGAAGAATCCGACCAAGAATGGACCCAGCGACTTCGGATCCTCTCCACTCAGCCGTCGGGATCCAGGGAGCGATGCTAGGCAGACACGAGCAGGAAGTGTCTGCTGCTCGACATGCCGTTGAGACCCTGGCCACCCAAGTCTCCAACCTCACAGAACAGGTTCACCATCTCCGCCTCGATCCACCGGCCACTTCCAGGGCTTTCGAATCTCCGGAGCCCAGAATCAATAACCCGCCGTGTTACTCTGGGGAGCCCACTGAATGCCGCTCGTTCCTCACCCAGTGTGATATTGTGTTTTCTCTCCAGCCCAACACTTACTCCAGGAGCACTGCTCGTGTCGCCTACGTCATATCTCTCCTTATTGGACGGGCTCGTGAGTGGGGCACGGCAATCTGGGAGGCAAGGGCTGAGTGTACTAACCAGTATCAGGACTTTAAGGAGGAGATGATACGGGTTTTTGATCGATCTGTTTTTGGGGAGGAGGCTTCCAGGGCCCTGTCTTCCCTATGTCAAGGTAATCGATCCATAACAGACTACTCTATTGAGTTTCGCACTCTTGCTGCCTCCAGTGGCTGGAACGAGCCGGCTTTGCTCGCTCGTTTTCTGGAGGGTCTCCGCGCAGAGGTAAAGGATGAGATTCTCTCCCGGGAGGTCCCTTCCAGCGTGGATTCCCTGATTGAACTCGCTATTCGCATTGAGCGACGGGTTGATCTGCGTCACCGAGCTCGTGGAAAGGAGCTCGCGTTCTCCGTTGCCCCCCTCTCCGCATCACTACCATCTTCCTCTGCCGGCTCGGGAGCTGAGCCTATGCAGCTGGGAGGTATCCTTATCTCGACTAAGGAGAGGGAACGGAGAATCACCAACCGCCTCTGTCTCTATTGCGGTTCCGCTGGTCATTTTGTCACTTCATGTCCAGTAAAAGCCAGAGCTCATCAGTAAGCGGAGGGCTACTGGTGAGCGCTACTACTCCTGTCTCTCCTTCAAGATCCTGCACTACCTTGTCGGTCCATCTACGCTGGACCGGTTCGTCAGCTTCCTGCAGTGCCTTAATAGACTCTGGGGCGGAGGGCTGTTTTATGGACGAGACCTGGGCTCGGGAACATGACATTCCTCTCAGACAGTTAAGGGAGTCCACGGCCTTGTTCGCCCTGGATGGTAGTCCTCTCCCCAGGATTCAGCGTGAGACGCTACCTTTAACCCTCACTGTTTCTGGTAATCATAGCGAAACCATTTCTTTTTTGATTTTTCGTTCACCTTTTACACCTGTTGTTTTGGGCCATCCCTGGCTAGTTTGTCATAATCCTTCCATTAATTGGTCTAGTAATTCTATCCTCTCCTGGAACGTCTCTTGTCATGTGAAATGTTTAATGTCTGCTATCCCTCCTGTTTCCTCTGTCTCTTCTTCACAGGAGGAGCCTGGTGATTTGACAGGGGTGCCGGAGGAATATCACGATCTGCGCACGGTGTTCAGTCGGTCCAGGGCCACCTCTCTTCCTCCACACCGGTCGTATGATTGTAGTATTGATCTCCTTCCGGGAACCACTCCCCCCCGGGGTAGACTATACTCTCTGTCGGCTCCCGAACGTAAGGCTCTCGAGGATTATTTGTCTGTAGCTCTTGACGCCGGTACCATAGTCCCCTCCTCCTCTCCCGCCGGAGCGGGGTTTTTTTTTGTCAAGAAGAAGGACGGGTCTCTGCGCCCCTGCATAGATTATCGAGGGCTGAATGACATAACAGTTAAGAATCGTTATCCGCTTCCTCTTATGTCTTCAGCCTTCGAGATCCTGCAGGGAGCCAGGTTTTTCACTAAGTTGGACCTTCGTAACGCTTACCATCTCGTGCGCATCAGGGAGGGGGACGAGTGGAAGACGGCGTTTAACACTCCGTTAGGGCACTTTGAATACCGGGTTCTTCCTTTCGGCCTCGCTAACGCTCCAGCTGTCTTTCAGGCATTAGTCAATGATGTCCTGAGAGACATGCTGAACATCTTTGTTTTCGTTTACCTTGACGATATCCTGATTTTTTCACCGTCACTCCAGATTCATGTTCAGCACGTTCGACGTGTCCTCCAGCGCCTTTTAGAGAATTGTCTTTTTGTGAAGGCTGAGAAGTGCACTTTTCATGCCTCCTCCGTCACATTTCTCGGTTCTGTTATTTCCGCTGAAGGCATTAAGATGGATCCCGCTAAAGTCCAAGCTGTCATTGATTGGCCCGTCCCTAAGTCACGCGTCGAGCTGCAGCGCTTTCTCGGCTTCGCGAACTTCTATCGTCGTTTCATCCGTAATTTCGGTCAGGTGGCCGCTCCTCTCACAGCCCTTACTTCTGTCAAGACGTGCTTTAACTGGTCCGTTTCCGCCCAGGGAGCTTTTGATCTCCTCAAGAATCGTTTTACATCCGCTCCTATCCTTGTTACACCTGACGTCTCTAGACAGTTCGTTGTCGAGGTTGACGCGTCAGAGGTGGGCGTGGGAGCCATTCTTTCTCAGCGCTCCCTCTCTGACGACAAGGTCCACCCATGCGCGTATTTTTCTCATCGCCTGTCGCCGTCGGAACGTAACTATGATGTGGGTAACCGCGAACTGCTCGCCATCCGGTTAGCCCTAGGCGAATGGCGACAGTGGTTGGAGGGGGCGACCGTTCCTTTTGTCGTTTGGACTGACCATAGGAACCTTGAGTACATCCGTTCTGCCAAACGACTTAATGCGCGTCAGGCGCGTTGGGCGCTGTTTTTCGCTCGTTTCGAGTTCGTGATTTCTTATCGTCCGGGCTCTAAGAACACCAAGCCTGATGCTTTGTCTCGTCTCTTCAGTTCTTCAGTAGCCTCCACTGACCCCGAGGGGATTCTCCCTGAGGGGCGTGTTGTCGGGTTGACTGTCTGGGGAATTGAGAGGCAGGTAAAACAAGCGCTCACTCACACTCCGTCGCCGCGCGCTTGTCCTAGGAACCTTCTTTTCGTTCCCGTTCCTACTCGTCTGGCCGTTCTTCAGTGGGCTCACTCTGCCAAGTTAGCCGGCCACCCTGGCGTTCGGGGTACGCTTGCTTCCATTCGCCAGCGTTTTTGGTGGCCCACCCGGGAGCATGACACGCGTCGTTTCGTGGCTGCTTGTTCGGTCTGCGCGCAGACTAAGTCCGGTAACTCTCCTCCTGCCGGCCGTCTCAGGCCGCTTCCTATTCCCTCTCGACCGTGGTCTCACATCGCCTTAGATTTTGTCACCGGACTGCCTTCGTCAGCGGGGAAGACTGTTATTCTTACGGTTGTCGATAGGTTCTCTAAGGCGGCCCATTTCATTCCCCTTGCTAAGCTTCCTTCTGCTAAAGAGACGGCACAAATCATCATCGAGAATGTTTTCAGAATTCATGGCCTTCCGTCAGACGTCGTTTCGGACAGAGGTCCGCAATTCACGTCTCAATTTTGGAGGGAGTTTTGCCGTTTGATTGGGGCTTCCGTCAGTCTCTCTTCCGGCTTTCACCCCCAGTCTAACGGTCAAGCAGAACGGGCCAATCAGACTATTGGTCGCATCTTACGCAGTCTTTCTTTTCGCAACCCTGCGTCTTGGTCAGAACAGCTCCCCTGGGCAGAATACGCCCACAACTCGCTTCCTTCGTCTGCGACCGGGCTATCTCCTTTTCAGAGTAGCCTCGGGTACCAGCCTCCGCTGTTCTCATCTCAGTTCGCCGAGTCCAGCGTCCCCTCCGCTCAGGCTTTTGTCCAACGTTGCGAGCGCACCTGGAAGAGGGTCAGGTCTGCACTTTGCCGTTATAGGACGCAGACTGTGAGGGCTGCTAATAAGCGTAGAACTAAGAGTCCTAGATATTGTCGCGGTCAGAGAGTTTGGCTCTCCACTCAGAACCTTCCCCTTAAGACGGCTTCTCGCAAGTTGACCCCGCGGTTCATTGGTCCGTTCCGTATTTCTCGGGTCATTAATCCTGTCGCAGTTCGACTTCTTCTTCCGCGATACCTTCGTCGCGTCCACCCGGTCTTCCACGTCTCCTGCATTAAGCCCGTTCTTCGCGCCCCCGCTCGTCTTCCCCCCCCCCCCCCCCATCCTTGTCGAGGGCGCACCCATCTACAGGGTCCGCAGGATTTTGGACATGCGTCCTCGGGGCCGTGGTCACCAGTACCTTGTCGATTGGGAGGGGTACGGTCCTGAGGAGAGGAGTTGGGTTCCCTCTCGGGACGTGCTGGACCGTGCGCTGATCGAGGATTTCCTCCGTTGCCGCCAGGTTTCCTCCTCGAGTGCGCCAGGAGGCGCTCGGTGAGTGGGGGGGTACTGTCATGTTGTCTTGTCTCTGTCCTTTCCCTTCACCCTGTCTCCCTCTGCTGGTCGTGTCAGGTTACCTTTTCTCCCCTTCTTTCCCCCAGCTGTTCCCTGTCTCCTCCTAACTACCCATTCACCCCGTTCCCCACCTGTTCCCTTTTTCCCTCTGATTAGGTCCCTATATCTCCCTCTGTTTCTGCTCCTGTCCTTGTCGGATTCTTGTTTGTTTGTGTTTCATGCCTGAGCCAGACTATCGTCATGTTTGCTGTAACCTTGTCCTGTCCTGTCGGAATCTGCCGGTCTATCTGAGCCTACCTATGTTTTGTTATTAAAGAAGCTCTGTTTAAGTTAGTTCGCTTTTGGGTCCTCATTCACTCACCATAACATTTATAGACTATAATGATTGAATATAATGAAATTCCGAGCGCTTTATGTTCCTGCCAGCCGATTGTGTCGCACTCGCTAATGCTTCACAATATATTTCTTTGTCGGCTATAGCCTTGAAATAATTGAAATAAAATATCCTAAATAATTCATTTTTGTTCCTTCTTAGGCTCCCTGTCTGGCTCCTGACCTATTTAGAGTGTTTATATGCTGTTTAATATGACATGTAACCTATTTGAAATGATGCGCTCTTCTTACATTCACCTTTTCATGTTTATTCAAATACTTTTCATTGAAATACTTATGGTTTGGTTTCAATACTTCAAAACTAGAGATGGAAGGTCCAGGTATTCACAGAAATAGATGCGTGTTGGTTACATTGTGATTTTAATGAATGGAGCAAATTTGTAGCGCCAGTTTTTTCCCCCTGTGAGCTCGGACTGGTTTTTAGCGGAGCGGTTGGAAAGGACATGGAGTGCCCGGAGCCGCTATATGAGCACATGCTCTGGTGTCCACATGCCACGTAGTGTATATACACTGAGTATACATTCCATGAAATAGACTGACCAGGTGAAAGCTATGATCACTTATTGTCACTTGTTAAATCCACTTCAATCAGTGTAGATGAAGGGGATGAGACAGGTTAAAGAGGGATTTTTAAGCCTGAAGACATGGATTTGGTATGTGTGCCATTCAGAGGGTGAATGGCCAAGACTAAATATTTAAGTGCCTTTGAACGGGGTATGGTAGTAGGTGCCTGGCACACCGGTTTGATTATTTCAAGAACTGCAACACTGCTCGGTTTTTCACACTCAACAGTTTCCCATGTGTATCAAGAATGGTCCACCACCCAAAGGACATTGAGCCAACTTGACACAACTGTGGGAAGCATTGGGGTCAAAATGGGCCAGCATCCCTGGAACACTTTCGACACCTTGTAGAGTCCGTGCCCCGACAGGGAGGCTGTTCTGAGGGGGTGCTACAAAATGGGGTGCTACTCAATATTGGAAAGGTTTTCCTAATGTGTTGTACACTCAGTGTATGTTACAGAACGTTGGTTTCATTTATAAATATAGTACCAGGGAAAAGTTTGGACACATCTACTCATTTCAGAGTTTTTATTTATTTGCCTCTGCAGCAGAGGTAACTCTGGGTCTTCCTTTCCTGTGGCGGTTCTCATGAGAGCCAGTTTCATCACAGCGCTTGATGGTTTTTGCGACTGCACTTGAAGAAACTTTCAAAGTTATTGAAATGTTCCGGATGGACTGATCTTCATGTCTTATTAAAGTAATGATGGACTGATCTTCATGTCTTATTAAAGTAATGATGGACTGATCTTCATGTCTTATTAAAGTAATGATGGACTGATCTTCATGTCTTATTAAAGTAATGATGGACTGATCTTCATGTCTTATTAAAGTAATGATGGACTGACCTTCATGTCTTAAAGTAATGATGGACTGATCTTCATGTCTTAAAGTAATGATGGACTGATCTTCATGTCTTATTAAAGTAATGATGGACTGATCTTCATGTCTTAAAGTAATGATGGACTGATCTTCATGTCTTATTAAAGTAATGATGGACTGATCTTCATGTCTTATTAAAGTAATGATGGACTGATCTTCATGTCTTATTAAAGTAATGATGGACTGATCTTCATGTCTTATTAAAGTAATGATGGACTGATCTTCATGTCTTATTAAAGTAATGATGGACTGATCTTCATGTCTTATTATTATAATGGACTGTCATTTCTCTTTGCTTCTTTGAGCTGTTCTTGCCATAATATGGACTTGGTCTTTTATCAAGGCACACCTGTTAACCGAAATGCATTTCAGGTGACTACCTCATGATGCTGGTTGAGAGAATGCCAAGCGTGTGCAAAGCGGTCATCAAGGCAAAGGGTGGCTACTTTGAAGAATCTCAAATATTGTATATATCTTGCTTTGTTTAACAGTTTTTTGGTTACTACATGATTCCATATGTGTTATTTAGTTTTGATGTCTTCACTACTATTCTACAATGTAGAAAATTGTAAAAAATAAGGAAAAACCCTTGAATGAGTAGGTGTGTCCAAACCTTTGACTGGTACGATATGTTGAAATGGAAGCAAATAATCTGTTTCTGTCTTCAGTCATTTTATAAATTGGATAGATGGGCTCTATGGTCTACTATGGTAAGGATGAATGTGATAGTCTGTCTATAACCAGCCTTAGGCCTACAACTCCATTCCTGTTCTATTCAGAGTTTAGAGAAATGAATCTAATAGGAAATGAGCTATTATCAGGCTGGTTAATGTGATGCACGTCTATTGAATTTGGAAAAATCCACCCGCACTCTGCCCCGCCCCCCCCTACTTAGCCAGTCAGGAGCCGCTACCGTGTTGCTGCCGTGGCATACTGCATACTTTTCTTTCTTACTAAAGGTGCGTGCTAAATAGTATGCCACGATGCAAACAGAGTATGCAGTTATGCTAGTATGGGTATTCGGACACGGACATTGCCCATTAACATCAGGAATCCATCAGCCAAATTGATTGAGATAAGTGATGAGTAAAACATGTTGTCCCTATTACGGTGCTCCTAGACTGATAGAAACCTGCCTTCCCTCAATTCTTCTCTCAATCAACCTATTCTGCCCCTCGCATGTACTGTTATCAATCCACAAGGCTTGAGTCTGCCCTCTAGAATCATACAGTGGCCAAGGGCGAAGGTTTGCCCTCCCTCTCTCCCTCTCCCTTTGACACCCCTCATCCATCTCTCTGTCGATCCCTCCCTCTGGTCTCTCTCCATTTTTTATTTATTTATCTCACCCTCTCATCACGCCCTCTTCTCGATCCTTCCTTCTCCCCGTTCACCTTCTCTCTCTGCCCCAGTCTCTCTGCTGCAGGGTGTAGAATGTGTGATTGAGGACATGGTGCCTTGCCTGCCGTAGATACTGTACCAGAAACAGGAGCGACAGCTTCTGATAACAACAAGACCAGGCTGTGTGTGTGTGTTCGTGTGTGTGTTCGTGTGTGTGTGTGTGTGTGTGTTGGGGGGTGTTTTCTGATTTAGGGAACTATTAGAATGTGAGTGTAACAAAAATTTAGAACATCTCTGTTGTATTGGTATGATTGGGAGTTTCTCCTGTCTTTTTGTTTCTGGTGAATTTAAGGACCTCACTACACCTGCCCTCACCCTCACCTAACACAGTGGGTTCCTCCTAGCAACAGGAATGTACGCATGCATGCATACCCGACTCTCTCTCTCTCACACACACACACACACACACACACACACACACACACACACACACACACACACACACTGTCAGCGTCTACTTTTCCTCTCAGTCTATGCTTCCTCTTGTTGTGCTTTAGCCACAGTAGATTTTCAGGGTGTGCCGTTCTTGTTGTGTTGCTCTTGTTGAAAGCAGAGCGTGTTTGCCCGTGTCAGCTGTTAGACTTACTAATTAAGAGAAGGGAGAAGTGGCTCTGTGTCTGTGTGTGTGTGTGTGTTTAACAGCGATTCATTATGCAGTTGTTTGTTTGAGCAGCAGGGCCCGCGTATCTGTGTGTTTAAGAGATGGCCAGGGGCTAGCAGATGAAAAATAGTACCGCACCTCATTACTGGGGACTATTGTTCTCAACACTGAGTTCGCTGTTAGCTGCAGGCCTAGTGAAGATACGTCCTCGCCCGAAACAGTTGAGTCTCGTACACACGCTCACGTGGGCAAGCACATACACTTTCTGCACACACTTACACACAGGTGGGCGCGTATTGACACGTACGCGGACACACCGCACGCAGGCACTCTCACTCACTCAGTCTCTCTCGCTCCCCTCCTACTCATCCACCGCTTCATGTGATCTATGCAGTGGCACCATGCATATTTTAGCATGGGGATGAATCTCGTGGTTTTTAACAGGGGTAATTGGCCGTAGCGCATCAGTTTGGAGGAGCCTTTAATCTTTTGTGTGTCGGGGGGCCTACCCCGCTCGCTGAACCAAAACAAATAAACCAACTGTAATGTAGTCTACGCACCCCCTCTTTCTCTCCTCTCTCTTCCTCTGGATGGATCATGTCTCTATCTATCCATCCACCCCTCTCTCTCAATTTTCAATTCAATTCAATTCAAGGGCTTTATTGGCATGGGAAACATGTGTTAACATTGCCAAAGCAAGTGAGGTAGACAACATACAAAGTGAAAATATAAAGTCCACCCCTCTCTCTCTATCTATCCATCCACCCCTCTCTCTCTATCTATCCAACCCCCTCTATCTATCTATCCATCCACCCCTCTCTCTTTATCTATCCAACCCCCTCTATCTATCTATCCATCCACCCTCTCTCTATCTATCCACCCCTCTCTCTCTCTCTCTCTATCCATCCACCCCTCTCTCTCTATGTATCCAACCCCCTCTATCTATCTATCCATCCACCCCTCTCTCTCTATCTATCCAACCCCCTCTATCTATCTATCCATCCACCCCTCTCTCTCTCTCTATCTATCCATCCACCCCTCTCTCTCTCTCTCTCTATCCATCCACCCCTCTCTCTCTATGTATCCAACCCCCTCTATCTATCTATCCATCCACCCCTCTCTCTCTCTCTATCTATCCATCCGCCCCTCTCTCTCTCTCTATCCATCCACCCCTCTCTCTCTCTCTATCTATCCAACCCCCTCTATCTATCTATCCATCCACCCCTCTCTCTCTATCTATCCACCCCTCTCTATCTATCTATCTATCCATCCACCCCTCTCTCTTTATCTATCCAACCCCCTCTATCTATCTATCCATCCACCCTCTCTCTATCTATCCACCCCTCTCTCTCTCTCTATCCAACCCCCTCTATCTATCTATCCATCCACCCCTCTCTCTCTATCTATCCAACCCCCTCTATATATCTATCCATCCACCCCTCTCTCTCTATCTATCCATCCACCCCTCTCTCTCTCTCTATCCATCCACCCCTCTCTCTCTATCTATCCAACCCCCTCTATCTATCTATCCATCCACCCCTCTCTCTCTATCTATCCATCCACCCCTCTCTCTCTCTCTATCCATCCACCCCTCTCTCTCTATCTATCCAACCCCCTCTATCTATCTATCTATCCATCCACCCCTCTCTCTCTATCTATCCACCCCTCTCTATCTATCTATCTATCCATCCACCCCTCTCTCTCTATCTATCCATCCACCCCTCTCTCTCTCTCTATCCATCCACCCCTCTCTCTCTATCTATCCAACCCCCTCTATCTATCTATCTATCCATCCACCCCTCTCTCTCTATCTATCCACCCCTCTCTATCTATCTATCTATCCATCCACCCCTCTCTCTCTATCTATCCAACCCCCTTTATCTATCTATCCATCCACCCCTCTCTCTATCTATCCATCCCTCTCTATCTATCTATCCATCCACCCCTCTCTCTCTCTCTATCCATCCACCCCTCTCTCTCTCTCTATCCATCCACCCCTCTCTCTCTATCTATCCAACCCCCTCTATATATCTATCCATCCACCCCTCTCTCTCTATCTATCCACCCTTCTCTATCTATCTATCTATCCATCCACCCCTCTCTATCTATCCAACCCCTCTATCTATCTATCCATCCACCCTCTCTCTATCTATCCACTCCTCTCTATCTATCTATCCATCCACCCCTCTCTCTCTCTCTATCCAACCCCCTCTATCTATCTATCCATCCACCCCTCTCTCTCTATCTATCCAACCCCCTCTATCTATCTATCCATCCACCCCTCTCTCTCTATCTATCCATCCACCCCTCTCTCTCTCTCTATCCATCCACCCCTCTCTCTCTATCTATCCAACCCCCTCTATCTATCTATCCATCCACCCCTCTCTCTCTATCTATCCATCCACCCCTCTCTCTCTCTATCCATCCACCCCTCTCTCTCTATCTATCCAACCCCCTCTATCTATCTATCTATCCATCCACCCCTCTCTCTCTATCTATCCACCCCTCTCTATCTATCTATCTATCTATCCATCCACCCCTCTCTCTCTATCTATCCAATCCCCTCTATCTATCTATCCATCCACCCCTCTCTCTATCTATCCACCCCCTCTATCTATCTATCCATCCACCCCTCTCTCTCTATCTATCCATCCACCCCTCTCTCTCTCTATCCATCCACCCCTCTCTCTCTATCTATCCAACCCCCTCTATCTATCTATCTATCCATCCACCCCTCTCTCTCTATCTATCCACCCCTCTCTATCTATCTATCTATCTATCCATCCACCCCTCTCTCTCTATCTATCCAATCCCCTCTATCCATCTATCCATCCACCCCTCTCTCTATCTATCCACCCCTCTCTCTCTCTCTATCCATCCACCCCTCTCTCTCCCTATATCCATCCACCCCTCTCTCTCTATCTATCCAACCCCCTCTATCTATCTATCTATCCATCCATCCCTCTCTCTCTATCTATCCACCCCTCTCTATCTATCTATCTATCCATCCACCCCTCTCTCTCTATCTATCCAATCCCCTCTATCTATCTATCCATCCACCCCTCTCTCTATCTATCCACCCCTCTCTCTCTATCTATCCAACCCCTCTATCTATCTATCCATCCACCCTCTCTCTATCTATCCAACCCCCTCTATCTATCTATCCATCCACCCCTCTCTCTCTCTCTATCCATCCACCCCTCTCTCTCCCTATATCCATCCACCCCTCTCTCTCTATCTATCCAACCCCCTCTATCTATCTATCTATCTATCCATCCACCCCTCTCTCTCTATCTATCCACCCCTCTCTATCTATCTATCTATCCATCCACCCCTCTCTCTCTATCTATCCAACCCCCTCTATCTATCTATCTATCTATCCATCCACCCCTCTCTCTCTATCTATCCACCCCTCTCTATCTATCTATCTATCCATCCACCCCTCTCTCTCTATCTATCTATCCATCCACCCCTCTCTCTATCTATCCACCCCTCTCTCTCTATCTATCCATCCACCCCTCTCTCTCTCTATCCATCCACCCCTCTCTCTCTATCTATCCAACCCCCTCTATCTATCTATCTATCCATCCACCCCTCTCTCTCTATCTATCCACCCCTCTCTATCTATCTATCTATCTATCCATCCACCCCTCTCTCTCTATCTATCCAATCCCCTCTATCTATCTATCCATCCACCCCTCTCTCTATCTATCCACCCCCTCTATCTATCTATCCATCCACCCCTCTCTCTCTATCTATCCATCCACCCCTCTCTCTCTCTATCCATCCACCCCTCTCTCTCTATCTATCCAACCCCCTCTATCTATCTATCTATCCATCCACCCCTCTCTCTCTATCTATCCACCCCTCTCTATCTATCTATCTATCTATCCATCCACCCCTCTCTCTCTATCTATCCAATCCCCTCTATCCATCTATCCATCCACCCCTCTCTCTATCTATCCACCCCTCTCTCTCTCTCTATCCATCCACCCCTCTCTCTCCCTATATCCATCCACCCCTCTCTCTCTATCTATCCAACCCCCTCTATCTATCTATCTATCCATCCATCCCTCTCTCTCTATCTATCCACCCCTCTCTATCTATCTATCTATCCATCCACCCCTCTCTCTCTATCTATCCAATCCCCTCTATCTATCTATCCATCCACCCCTCTCTCTATCTATCCACCCCTCTCTCTCTATCTATCCAACCCCTCTATCTATCTATCCATCCACCCTCTCTCTATCTATCCAACCCCCTCTATCTATCTATCCATCCACCCCTCTCTCTCTCTCTATCCATCCACCCCTCTCTCTCCCTATATCCATCCACCCCTCTCTCTCTATCTATCCAACCCCCTCTATCTATCTATCTATCTATCCATCCACCCCTCTCTCTCTATCTATCCACCCCTCTCTATCTATCTATCTATCCATCCACCCCTCTCTCTCTATCTATCCAACCCCCTCTATCTATCTATCTATCTATCCATCCACCCCTCTCTCTCTATCTATCCACCCCTCTCTATCTATCTATCTATCCATCCACCCCTCTCTCTCTATCTATCTATCCATCCACCCCTCTCTCTATCTATCCACCCCTCTCTATCTATCTATCCATCCACCCCTCTCTCTCTCTCTATCCATCCACCCCTCTCTCTCTATCTATCCAACCCCCTCTATCTATCTATCCATCCACCCCTCTCTCTCTATCTATCCACCCTTCTCTATCTATCTATCTATCCATCCACCCCTCTCTCTCTATCTATCCAACCCCTCTATCTATCTATCCATCCACCCTCTCTCTATCTATCCACTCCTCTCTATCTATCTATCCATCCACCCCTCTCTCTCTCTCTATCCAACCCCCTCTATCTAT
>NC_048584.1:9084300-9089300 GCF_013265735.2 Oncorhynchus mykiss | reverse complement strand
AGGTGTTCACTCAAAATCTAACGATACATGGCCCCATTCATTCTTTCCTTTATACGGATCAGTCGTCCTGGTCCCTTTGCAGAAAAACAGCCCCAAAGCATGATGTTTCCACCCTCATGCTTCACAGTGGGTATGGTGTTCTTTGGATGCAACTCAGCATTCTTTGTCCTCCAAACATGACGAGTTGAGTTTTTACGAAAAAGTTATATTTTGGTTTCATCTGACCATATGACATTCTCCCAATCTTCTTCTGGATCATCCAAATGCTCTCTAGCAAACTTCAGACGGGCCTGGACATGTACTGGCTTAAGCAGGGGGACACGTCTGGCACTGCAGGATTTGAGTCCCTGGCGGCATAGTGTGTTACTGATGGTAGGCTTTGTTACTTTGGTCCCAGCTCTCTGCAGGTCATTCAATAGGTCCCCCCGTGTGGTTCTGGGATTTTTGCTCACCGTTCTTGTGATCATTTTGACCCCACGGGGTGAGATCTTGCGTGGAGCCCCAGATCGAGGGAGATTATCAGTGGTCTTGTATGTCTTCCATTTCCTGATAATTGCTCCCACAGTTGATTTCTTCAAACCAAGCTGCTTACCTATTGCAGATTCAGTCTTCCCAGCCTGGTGCAGGTCTACAATTTTGTTTCTGGTGTCCTTTGACAGCTCTTTGGTCTTGGCCATAGTGGAGTTTGGAGTGTGACTGTTTGAGGTTGTGGACAGGTGTGTTATATACTGGTAACAAGTTCAAACAGGTGCCATTAATACAGGTAACGAGTGGAGGACAGAGGAGCCTCTTAAAGAAGAAGTTACAGGTCTGTGAGAGCCAGAAATCTTGCTTGTTTGTAGGTGACCAAATACTTATTTTCCACCATAATTTGCAAATAAATTCATAAAAAATCCTACAATGTGATTTTCTGGATTTTTTTTCTCATTTTGTCTGTCATAGTTGAAGTGTACCTGTGATGAAAATTACAGGCCTCTCTCATCTTTTTAAGTGGGAGAACTTGCACAATTGGTGGCTGACTAAATACTTTTTTATCTATCTATCTATCTATCTATCTATCTATCTATCTATCTATCTATCTATCTATCCCCTTTCTCGCTCTCTCTGTCATTCTAAATTGCAAATGAGGTAGTGTACCTACTTTCATATGGAAGGTTACTTTGGGGATTGACTATTAGGATATATAACTTATAACATGACTAAGCTATAGGATACATGGTATACGAATGTGTCATGTGTTAATGTGTCAGACTCAGTATGAATGAGAAACGCCCTGCTTGCATTTCCCACATAACCAAAGAGCTGTAGAGATTGTGTGTGCGTGTTTGAGTGTGCGTGTTGTTCGTGTGTTTGAGTGTGTGCGCGTGCGTGTGTGATTAACACATCTCTAGCCTAGAACAAAGAGTGATACACACACACACACTTCATCATCATTTCTCCTTAGTGTCAGAGCTACTTTATTGCTAAGATGATCACAGCAGGTGTAGGACACCATTTGAGGAAGTGTCTGGGTTGAAAACTTTACCTCCACTCAACTCAAATCCTCCCAAAAGCTCCCTTTAATTGCTGTTCTGCGAAAGCGGCGCAGCGGAATTTTCTACCGTCAATGCCTGACAAAGGAAAGCCGGAGAGAGGGAAGATAGGAGCAAGGGTGGGAGGGTGAGAAAAGAAGGGTGGAATCTGGAGAGAAAAAATGACATCAATGGATGCTACTGGGGAGTGAAGTGCTGCCTCTTGCACTTTTCACCAACTCCCCCGGTGTTTCAGAAAAGACTGTGTCACACACACACACACACACACTGTATATGCATGCACACACACACCAGGGCAGGCTTGTGATGCCTTCTGAATGTAAGTTTTGAGATAGGCTGCAGGAGTCGTTGCAAGTGGGGTGCGTTATGGGATGTTTTTGTGAAACAGGGAATGCAGGGGCAGGTTGGCAGTGTTGATAAGAGAAAGTGAAGTCACTGCACAGGGATCCTCCCTCTGTTTATACTGGGAAATTGTTTATGTCTGGCTGCACGTAGACTACCGTCCTGCTCAGTGTGTGTGTGTGTGTGTGTGTGTGTGTGTGTGGGCAGACCTGTTCCATAACTACCTCCTCTTCTTCCTTCTCTCCCTCCCTCCTTTCCTCTGTGGGCTCCCACTCTGTGACCTGCCTCCCCCTGCCTGTGGGCCTTGGACCAAGAACCCTCTACCTGGGGGGGTTCTTGGTCCAAGGAAGCCCCAGGCTTCTAGGCCTAGCTGGAGACTCTGACAAGGCACCTTGAGCAAAGCTATGATGATGCCATTCTTACTATGTTGATTTTGACGTACACTCTACTCCGAGAGAGGCTGAATATCTCTCCCACATCTCTCTTTCTAGGAAGCGTCTGTTAACAACGTTAGGGATCTTAACAGAGAACCAGACTAAAGTAGCTGCAGGCCTTGTGGCTCATATGTGAATAATCATCTGTAAACTGGTAGGACTCCAACAGAATGCTGAGGAAGACGATAGGATGTGTAAATGGCTTGGCTCCCTGACTAGCTGCTGAGGCGGTGTGTGTGTGTGTGTGCGTGCGCGTGTGTGTGCGCGTGTTGTCAGAGTGTGTTTGTACTGTTTATGAATCACAAAATGATCATTTCTATCTCAGGGTTCAGTAACTAACTGGCAGGCTGCAGCTCCCCTTCTGATTGTGATGTCCTCGACGGTTGCTGCTGGTTTGCTGTTTGAGTAGTAAATAGACATTTTTCTGAATAAATTGCTGCTGTGGAAAGTGGGAAAGTGGTTTATAATTGGAAGTTGGGTTATTAAAATGTTGTGTTTGAGATAGAGCGAGAGAAAGGGAGAGAAGGCGATGATTAAAGAAGAGGATTTGCAGCACAATACAGAATTCTGTTACTGGCAGATCAGACGTAGATTTGAATAACGCTGTGTGTGTGTGTGTGTGTGTGTGTTGCTAATTTTCGTGAAGGAAAACAATGTCCCTTTTACAGTTATTGAAAAAAGGATGAATGTTAAATCTGTGAATGGTGTATGTGGGATCATTTCTGCAGCCAAGCGGTTATTTGCTCCTTGTTACCTAGGTAACCAAGGGAGACCTGCTATAAAAAGACAAGCATTCCTCCCTGCCTGCCTGCCTGCCTCCCTGCCTGCCTGCCTGCCTGCCTGCCTGCCTGTCTGTCTGTCTGTCAGTCTGGACTCAGACATTTAATCATGAAGGGCCAATGTACTGTATCGTAAACCAACTGTCAGCATACCCTTTGCATTCACAAAGCCGCCCAGGCGTATATGATAGAATACAGTGTATTATCTTTGTGTCTGTGCCTCAAATAACTTCCCACTTAGTAGCTATACAGTGCCTTGCGAAAGTATTCGGCCCCCTTGAACTTTGCGACCTTTTGCCACATTTCAGGCTTCAAACATAAAGATATAAAACTGTATTTTTTTGTGAAGAATCAACAACAAGTGGGACACAATCATGAAGTGGAACGACAATTATTGGATATTTCAAACTTTTTTAACAAATCAAAAACTGAAAAATTGGGTGTGCAAAATTATTCAGCCCCCTTAAGTTAATACTTTGTAGCGCCACCTTTTGCTGCGATTACAGCTGTAAGTCGCTTGGGGTATGTCTCTATCAGTTTTGCACATCGAGAGACTGAAATTTTTTCCCATTCCTACTTGCAAAACAACTCGAGCTCAGTGAGGTTGGATGGAGAGCATTTGTGAACAGCAGTTTTCAGTTCTTTCCACAGATTCTCGATTGGATTCAGGTCTGGACTTTGACTTGGCCATTCTAACCTGGATATGTTTATTTTTGAACCATTCCATTGTAGATTTTGCTTTATGTTTTGGATCATTGTCATGTTGGAAGACAAATCACCGTCCCAATCTCAGGTCTTTTGCAGACTCCATCAGGTTTTCTTCCAGAATGGTCCTGTATTTGGCTCCATCCATCTTCCCATCAATTTTAACCATCTTCCCTGTCCCTGCTGAAGAAAATCAGGCCCAAACCATGATGCTGCCACCACCATGCTTGACAGTGGGGATGGTGTGTTCAGCTGTGTTGCTTTTACGCCAAACATAATGTTTTGCATTGTTGCCAAAAAGTTCAATTTTGGTTTCATCTGACCAGAGCACCTTCTTCCACATGTTTGGTGTGTCTCCCAGGTGGCTTTTGGCAAACTTTAAACAACACTTTTTATGGATATTTTTAAGAAATGGCTTTCTTCTTTCCACTCTTCCATAAAGGCCAGATTTGTGCAATATACGACTGATTGTTGTCCTATGGACAGAGTCTCCCACCTCAGCTGTAGATCTCTGCAGTTCATCCAGAGTGATCATGGGCCTCTTGGCTGCATCTCTGATCAGTCTTCTCCTTGTATGAGCTGAAAGTTTAGAGGGACGGCCAGGTCTTGGTAGATTTGCAGTGGTCTGATACTCCTTCCATTTCAATATTATCGCTTGCACAGTGCTCCTTGGGATGCTTAAAGCTTGGGAAATCTTTTTGTATCCAAATCCGGCTTTAAACTTCTTCACAACAGTATCTCGGACCTGCCTGGTGTGTTCCTTGTTCTTCATGATGCTCTCTGCGCTTTTGACGGACCTCTGAGACTATCACAGTGCAGGTGCATTTATACAGAGACTTGATTACACACAGATGGATTGTATTTATCATTAGTCATTTAGGTCAACATTTGATCATTCAGAGATCCTCACTGAACTTCTGGAGAGAGTTTGCTGCACTGAAAGAAAAGGGGCTGAATAATTTTGCACGCCCAATTTTTCAGTTTTTGATTTGTTAAAAAAGTTTGAAATATCCAATAAATGTTGTTCCACTTCATGATTGTGTCCCACTTGTTGTTGATTCTTCACAAAAAAATACAGTTTTATATCTTTATATTTGAAGCCTGAAATGTGGCAAAAGGTCGCAAAGTTCAAGGGGGCCGAATACTTTCGCAAGGCACTGTAAGTCCTATCGGATATTGTGTTAGAAGCCAGCGTGGCTCATAGCTCG